>NC_142315.1:1535000-1690000 GCF_054855325.1 Carica papaya | reverse complement strand
AGTTTGCATTTTTGACACCTGTCTCATCTGTTGGGAGGCCTCTGGGGCTATTTGGGACAGTTAAATGATTGGTCGTGCTTGTATGGAACCATTTTTTGAGTCATTTGAAATGTGGGTTCCTGGTAACTACCTCCCTCATGTTGGAATATATGTGGAAATTCAATGTATTTTCAGGTTGTGTTTTCTTATTCAGGTTGCAGATATGCATCTAGCATCTGGTTATGGTTGTGCAATAGAAAGTTGTAACTTTGCACTGTTTGCATCTGGTGCACTTTAATGGTCTTACTTATAGCAAGTTCATGAGTAGTTGTGTAAATTCTTACTGGATTGTCATATTTGTCCGCAGTTGTTTGAGGAGAAAGTTCTGTTGGGGGGCTCCTAGAAAGATAAAATGCTGTTGGTATTGGATGCTGAGCAATGGAATTGTTCAATTTGATATATTTCTAATTTTCTCCCAGTCCTCTGATGGCCTCAAAAACCAGTGCTCGGACGTCTCCTGCACGGCAACAGAAGCCCTGTAACATTCAAAGAGTAGAGGTAGATGAGCTGAAGCCTTTACCTTCAAAGGTTTCAAAGACTGTCAAAGCTGAGCCTGTTGTTCCGGAACAGATACCCAGATTGGTAGAAAATGCACCAAAAAAGGTTGTAGGAGCTTCTGAAAGTAAAAAGTTACCAAATTCTTACAAAAAAGGGTCTGATGACTCTTCATTGAATAAATTTGACTCGACCTTTCTATTGGCTGCCCTTGAGCAAGCATCAAATGAAGTGGATTCTTCAGTTAAAGAGATTAGAGGTTCACAAGATATTTCTGTTGATCAAGAAAAGAAAACTTCAGAGTATGGAAGTGTGAAGAACAGTTCAGTGTCTGCCAAAGTTAGTGATGGAACCAGCAGCCTTGCCAAGACTAGTGGAAGTGCCAAGATTAGTGATCGTCTTGACTATGTTGAGAGTGGCAAGAGCAGCATGTGTAGAGGAAGCACTAGTAGTGACGTGAGTGATGAGAGCACTTGTAGCAGCTTTAGTAGCAGTATTAACAAACCTCATAAAGCCAATGACATAAGGTGGGAAGCCATCCAGGCTGTCAGAGCTAGAGATGGGGTTCTTGGTTTAAGTCACTTCAGGCTTCTGAAGAGGTTGGGCTGTGGGGATATTGGAAGTGTGTATCTCTCAGAGTTGAGTGGAACAAAATGTTACTTTGCAATGAAGGTAATGGATAAAGCTTCTTTAGCGAGCCGTAAGAAGCTGCTTCGGGCCCAGACAGAAAGAGAGATATTGCAGTCTTTGGATCATCCCTTCCTTCCAACACTCTACACCCACTTTGAGACAGAGAAGTTCTCCTGTTTGGTGATGGAATTCTGTCCTGGAGGAGACCTGCATACCCTTAGGCAAAGACAGCCAGGGAAGCATTTTCCTGAGCAGGCAGTGAAGTATGATAAACTTTTATATAATACGCGGTTCTCTTTATTTTATTTGTTGTGTGTGCTTGTCACTTCCTTTTATTAGATTAGGTTTTTCATAGTGAGTATTTCAATAATTAACCTGGTCGCCTGATTGCATTAGGAGGTCTACTTGTGGACTATTTTCTTTAGGTTCTAAAAATTCTTCCTTTAAACAAATAGTCTTCTAGGAACATCTGTTGCAAAATAATAATAATAACAACAAAAACAACAATAACAATAATAATCATAATTGTCAGCTACCCGGTGAAATGTCTGGGGAAATTCTATGGTAAATTTTTCGGTCATGTAAAAGTACTACATACAACTGGAATTTTCATACTCTAGTACATAATACATTCAAATCATCTCATTGTGTGAGGGACTATCCATGGTACGTTCACTACTTTTATGGTAAAAACCACATGTACCGTCATGAAATTCAGAACTAGTCATTTATTCATGTTATAAAGCATGGTGTAAGTCACAGGATTCTGGCAGAAGTAATAGCATCTTTTGTTTAATCATTCTAATGTTGCTAGTTGAGGCAAACTAATCAGTCATTTTTAATGCTTTTGAAATTTTTCAGATTGTAATTTAGTGCATATTGGATGGCCTTGTATTTGTTAAAGAATAAGTGCTTGTTTGGCTTGCTACCTGCAGGAATAATAAAGTGCATAATTCAAATTCACAATTCCTGAATTGGAATGCTAATGCAACTACCCTAGCATTTACCTTGTTAAAGCTAAATTGAAATATGCATGCAAGCATTGCAAATCATAAATCCCGATATAATGCTAGAGTTCCATTGGCCTTGCTTTTTATTCTTCTCGGAGGCAGCTTATTCTTCGTTTCTCAGATTCCATGATTTGTATATGTGAGTTTTAAGTTCGTAAGTTGTAAAGTATTATTTGATGAGACCTTGAGGCAAGTTAGTGGCATGAATTGTAGATATTGGTCTGTCTACTTTTGTTCTGGAATGATGTGGTGCTATCTTATTGTCTCTCTCTGTGAATTAATGGGCAGAGTTGGTATATTTACCATGCAGTCCATCAGCTTCAATTATGTGAAATTGAATGGGTTACTGAGCCTCTTAGAGCTGCATCTATCAAATCTCAAGTAGAATGTAGGGCTTTCCGATCTTCAAATTTGACCAAATTTCACTCAACTGGCAAATGTAATTGAATTGAATCTCTACCAAAACCTGGAATTCTGAATCTGGACCAAAGTATTAGTTTTCCCCGAGTTCTAAATATTAACACAATGAGAACTACTTAGTGTTGGTAACTAAAATTCTTTAGGTTGTTTGCAGAATGGATTACTGATTTCTGGTCTCAGACTTCATGAATTATCAAGACTTAAGCATGTGATAACTGACCTCATATTCTTAACTTTTCAATTCTAGCAACTTTGATACTTTGTTTGCTTATGATCTCTGCAATATACAACACAAATACACAAGCATGTCTGTCTCTGGAATTTGTAACATGTGGAAACTAACTCTTGTTTAACTTGCAGATTCTATGTAGCTGAGGTCTTGCTAGCTCTAGAATATCTTCACATGCTCGGCATCATTTACCGTGACCTTAAACCAGAAAATGTTCTTGTGCGGGATGATGGGCATATAATGCTTTCTGACTTTGATCTCTCACTCCGTTGTGCTGTTAGTCCAACTCTTGTCAAAACCTCATCTCTCGAGTCTGAGCCATTACGTAAGAACCCTGTCTACTGTGTCCAGCCTGCCTGCATTGAGCCATCCTGCATCCAACCATCATGTGTTGTTCCCACAACTTGTTTCTCACCCCGCCTTTTTTCAAGCAAGTCCAAGAAGGATCGCAAACCCAAAAATGAAATGGGAAACCAAGTCAGCCCATTACCCGAGCTTATAGCAGAGCCAACCGATGCGCGATCCATGTCCTTTGTTGGGACTCATGAATACTTGGCACCAGAGATCATTAAGGGTGAAGGTCATGGAAGTGCTGTGGATTGGTGGACTTTTGGGATATTTCTATATGAACTCTTGTTTGGGAAAACTCCTTTCAAAGGATCTGGTAACCGAGCAACATTGTTTAATGTTGTGGGTCAGCCACTTCGTTTTCCAGAATCACCAGTAGTCAGTTTTGCAGCTAGGGATCTTATTAGGGGTTTGCTTGTAAAAGAACCACAGCACAGGTTGGCATATAAAAGAGGGGCAACTGAGATTAAACAACACCCGTTCTTTGAAGGTGTGAATTGGGCATTGATCCGCTGCGCTACTCCACCTGAGATTCCGAAGCCTGTTGAGATTGAACGGGTACCAGCCCCAACAGCATCATCGAGTGAGAAGACTGCTGCTGCTGCTGTTGCTGCTGCCGCTCCTGCAGCGGTCCCACATGATCACAAAGGTTCTGATAATTATCTGGAATTTGATTTCTTTTAGTAATAGTTGGTGTTTGATTGCAGATCTGCAAATTGTTTTATTTAAGGGAGGAATTATTCTGAACATCCAAGGGGTTGTTGGGGAGGAGAGGATAAAAAGTTTTTCTCTTTGATAGATGTTGATGATGAGGAATTTGTATGTTTGTTGTCACCTTGTTTTTAACAGTTTTAAATGTGTAATGCATAATCCTTGATCTCATCTCAATAGCACATGTGAATCAGAAACTGGACTCTAGCTGCCCTGCCAGATGCCAACGAAGGCTCTGTGTTTTGCCTTGGAGATGATTGCAATGAAGGGGCCAGGGCAATTATATGATATTGGATGTCTCTTTTCTTTTTCTGACTATCATGATGAAAAACAAACGTATTCGTTCTGTAGCGGATTTCTTACAAAACTAATTCAGATTGGCTCCGGTTCGTTTATATATGAAGAAATTAGACATAAATTAATACTGACTCTTTGGAATTTGGTCACTTCAATTCCATTAACAACCATATACTAACCTCTTTTTAGATTACACTCATTCTCGAACTAATCCATTGACAACAAATATAGACTAAACTTCAAACCTGAGGATCTCTTCTCTTTTATCTTATACGTATATCTTTCCCCTTGTCAAAGGCTTATTAGGAATTCTTTTTCTTCTTTAAGAAGAAATGAGGCATATCGTGTCTAGCTTCGAGTCCCTTTTTATGTCTTGGGATAAAATTCATAACCTCTTGCGCGCCCTTCTGCTTCCAGGATAAATTCTACCACTTGGGTCTTCATAGAAACAACTAACGGATGCATGTCCAGATGCTTTTAGTGGTGTTTTATGTTTTGAAGGAGCAAATGCAGGCTGCAGCTGTCTGCCACCAAAAAGTTTTGGCAGGAGTTTTAGAATTTTGATACCCATGGCCTGATGAGTTTATATAGAGCTTATTTAACAATATTTTTAAATATTGATTCAAATTTTAACCTACCAATTCTAGCAAAAACATAACTTGAAGTTGGAAAGAAAGTAGTAATTTTTACAGCACATTTTGATCGAAATAGTAAAAGAATCCTAATAACATAGGCAATAATGCACATAAAATTTGTATTTTATCGATCATAAAGGCGCGGAAAATACATAATTTTGATATGCAAACAAGATTTCTAAATAATACATGTGTTAATAAACATTAGTATAATATTGTGATTTATAAGCATTATATACTTATACTATACACAAAAAATAAAAATTATTTATTGAAATTTCTGAATAAAAATATTGATAAAACAAATTTAATAAATACATTTTTTGGAAGAACATTGTGTACTTGTTACTTGAAAAGCATTTAGAAACCCAAGTTTTAAGTCTTTACAAAGATTAAACACCAACCGCAAATAACAGGAAAACCTTCTTCTTCTTCTTCCTCGGTTGCTGCCAGGAGAAGAGTAGCAGACCGACCCCAAATAATTTTTTTTTTTTTTTGCCTTTTTTTTCTTGTTCTTGTGTATTTCACCACTTCCCTTCTTCTGCACTGAAAAAGCCATAGACTTTTTCTTTTCATGCTCGAGAACTACGACCCCAATAATTTGTTCTCTTGAATTCTTCTTCTTTCCATACATATCTGTTCTTTTTATCATGGGGATTTTAAGGTTTACCAGAGGATTTAATGCCATCACGACCACCAAAACGAGAATCAAAGCATTATCGTACCCATTTTTAAGCAGACCCTTTTCAGAATCTAAGCTTTTCAATGCCGATGATACAGTGCTTCCCGTTTTGATTGTCGGCGCAGGACCTGTTGGACTCGTGCTCTCTATTCTTCTCACCAAGTTAGGTCCTTTTCTTCACTCAAGTCTTAATTTTTTCTTACCGAACACGACAATTTTATTCTGGTTTTTTCTGGGTTTAAGAAAGCTTTGTGGGTAGCTTATTGCAGTGATTGACATATCGCCTCTTTGTTGTACTTTGTAGGGGTCAAATGTTCTGTTCTGGAGAAGAAAGTGACGTTCTCTGAACACCCACAGGCACATTTCATCAACAACCGTTCTATGGAGGTTCGTTTCTTTCTCTTTACATTCGGTTTCTGGAAAAGAAACTCCAGGCTTCATATTTTTTTTTTCTTCTTATTTTTGACTGGTAGATATTTCGTAAGCTAGATGGGTTGGCGGAGGAGATTGAAAAGTGCCAACCACCTGTAGATTTATGGAGAAAGTTCATATATTGTACTTCTCTCTCTGGGTCTATTTTAGGCTCAGTGGATCACATGCAGCCTCAAGGTATGATTTACACTTAACTTCCCCATTTCTGAGGTTTACAACTCAGCCTGACTGATTATGGATAGGATTCCCGGATTTGAATGCTAGACCCAAGAAAATTCATTCATACAAACTATATGATGTGGAGTTTTTGTGAGGTTTTTTATGTTTGATGATGTTAGGGTTCTTTTTATTCTCTTGTTATTACCAGATTTTGAAAAAATTATCAGCCCAGTCTCTGTTGCACACTTCTCTCAACATAAACTAACAAGGTTACTATTTAAAAGATTGAAAGATCTCAACTTTGATCTTCAACCATCTGAAGCTTTGGAAAGTCTTAGCTGTGGCTCACTTAGGGGAAGAGAAATACTAATGGGGCATGAATGTGTATCTTTTGCTGCCACGGATCATTGCATTACTGCAACTGTTTCTTTTCTCAAGGATGGCAAGATTATTGAAAGAAATATCCGGTGCAGTATGCTTATTGGTGCTGATGGTGCCGGAAGTACTATACGGAAGATTGCTGGAATAAATATGAGAGGTGAAAAGGAATTGCAAAGGCTTGTTAGTGTTCATTTCTTTAGCAGAGACCTGGGACAGTACCTGCTTAATAATAGGCCCGGTATGCTATTTTTCATTTTCAACACTGAAGCTATTGGGGTTGTCGTTGCTCATGATCTCGAGCAAGGAGAATTTGTATTGCAGGTGTTGCTTAATTTCTATATGATTTTTAAAATATCCTTATAGTGATAAAAGTTTTACCCCGGATACTCACCTTTAGTTAATGCTTGTAAACTTGTAGATGCCATTTTATCCACCACAGCAAAATCTCGAGGACTTCACTCCTGCGGTATGTTTCAGTTTATGACAGAGATAGTTTGATTAATTCCTAGACATTTTCACGTAAATGGTCAAATTAGAGGAGAATATCCAGATTTGAAGAATGTGAAACCCTATACCTATAGGCAGTTTTGATGCATAATTATAAGTCCAGTATGTAGACTAGCATATCTTCTTTCTCATATGTAACAGCCTCTTTGAAGGATATAACTGCCTGTAGATATGCAAGAAGTTAATAGTCAGATTGGTTGGCCAAGAGCTTTCAGACTTAGATGTGATTGACATAAAGCCATGGGTTATGCATGCTGAAGTTTCGGAGAAATTCGTATCCCATGACGATAGAATATTTCTTGTTGGTGATGCGGCTCATCGATTCCCTCCTGCTGGTGGCTTCGGTAAGTTGTCTCTTTTATGCAGACCATTAAGGCTTATCTGGCTTGTGGGACAAAAATTTGTTTTCAACTCGACAGTTTGAACCGTGGGTTTTGGAAAAAATTCATTTTGAAAATTCTACATCATTCCTGCAGGAATGAACACTGGGATCCAGGATGCTCACAATCTTGCCTGGAAGATAGCTGCTTTTGTAAAGGGTATTGCACAATCTTCACTACTCGAGACTTATGAAACTGAACGTAGGCCGGTACTGGTTTTATCTTTCCTAACTTTGTTCCCAGTTATCTTTTTCTTCTCGAAGAAGTTTAATCATTAAGATCCAGTGTTCGTCTTCTTCAGATTGCCATTTTCAATACGTCACTTAGTGTTCAGAACTTCAAGGCAGCCATGTCAGTTCCTGCTGCCCTTGGTCTAGATCCAACTATTGCAAATTCAGGTGATCACATCAAACTTTTCTACATTAACCATTTCTTCATTTCTCCATTGATTGTCTGCTTAGGTGGCTATTGTTAGTTTCAACACTCTATGCTGGTTTTCATTAGCCTGACAGGGAAATTTCTTTTCTTGGTGTTGCAGTTCATAGAGTTATTAATAATGTAGTTGGTTCCGTTTTACCTTCTGGGCTACAGAAGGCAATCTTAGATGGAATCTTCACAATAGGCCGTGCCCAGCTCTCAGAATCTGTTCTTAATGAGAAGAGCCTACTTGGATCTTCAAGGCTTGCCAGACTCAGGCATATATTTGAGGAAGGAAAAAGCCTTCAACTTCAGTTTCCTGCGGAGGACCTTGGCTTCAGGTATCACCCATTAGGTTAAGCATTTTCCCACATTCGTGCATTGCATTTGCTTAAATCTCAATCTTTTGAACTTCAGATATATACTTCTAAGTTATTGAGCTGATATGCTCAAACAACATCATTAGGTTACTGCTTAATAACCCTGATCAGGAATTTAACGGACCCTGATCAGGAAATTCTGTGAATCTCAAACTTGAATTGATCTAGTTAGTTTCTTAGGTATCTCGATGGAGCACTTGTTCCTGACAATGATGGTGCAGTGGATGATAATCTAGGACTGCCTACTGGACGTCGGAGAGACTATGTGCCTTCTGCAGATCCAGGATCAAGGCTGCCTCACATGTATGTCCGAGCATTGTCAAATTCGTCAAGCGAGGTAGATAGTTCGGTATTTACTTTACATTTCAAAGCAGATAATACGTATCTCCAAGCTTGTCTCTGTTGAATTCCAACACTCTAGGAGCTCTCTATTAAAACTACTGTTTGTTGAGTATCCTACTTTACAAGAAATTTCCGGCTACTCTATCCATCTTCTTTGTTTTTCATTTCATCAAATCTCTTTCTTTAGGAGGTTATTTCCATACTGGATATTGTGTCCGGAGAAAAGGTTGAGTTCCTTCTGATTATAGCACCAGGGGAGGAGTCATATCATCTTGCTCGTTCCACGTTCAAGGTGGCCAAGGAATTTAGAGCTTGTCTAAAGGTATGTGTCCTGTGGGGGGATGGCACCGTAACTGGAACTGAGAGAGACAGCAAGGCAGCATTGGCACCTTGGGGCAATTACGTAGATGCTGTGGAAATTCCCAGAGCATCAAGTTCATCATCACCATCGTGGTGGAGTGTGCATAAGATGACACACAAAGGAGCAATTTTAGTCAGGCCCGATCAACATATTGCATGGAGAGTGAAGAAGTTTGGAGTTGTTGGGGATCCTGTTTCAGAGATGAAAAGGGTTTTCTCAGCTGTACTGGGAATAAAATCAATAAACATGTAACTCTATGCTTATAGATAGATATACATATAAATCTAACTCTTATAAAATCAATTCATTCATTTTGCAGCTGTCTTTGTTGACAGTTGCCAAGATTTTTTTTTTCTGTAAGATGACTCAGTAAGGTTATAAATTTGAGCTGTATGAGTAGCTCAAATTGTTCCTCTTTATTTTTTTTTTTGAGGCTTCTGGGCTTCTCAATAAAATTTTATTTAATTTATACATTTTTTTAAATTACGTTTTTATTCTCAGTTTTTTATTTTTTAATTATTTTTAATTTAATTTTTAATCAATTTTTTATTTTTTTATTAAAATAAAATAAAATTATATAAATAATTATTATTTTTATATAAAATTTTAATAGTTAAATAAAAATAAAAATAATTAGATGTGTCAAAATGTGCTTGTAAGTTTAAACTTTAATAAAATAACTAAAACTAGAAAAAAAAAATACAAAAATTTGTAATTTCTAACAAAAATATTTCAGTAAAAAAAAAGTGCATATTATCAAATTAATTTTAAAAATTTTATCACTTGTTATAATATAATTATTATTAATATTTTTTATTATAATTTGATTCACACGTTTATTCATTTGTTTCAAATGTTTAATTTTCTTCGATTAAAAAAACTAAAATATGGTTATGAATAAAAATAAATAAACACACAAAACAAATGAAAAATATTATAAATCAAATTAATAAGAGCAAATTGTTATAAATATCAAATTTTGGAAAGTAATTTGTCCAAAAATAAATAAAAAGAAACAAGAGACTGAATGGGGGATTGAATTCCTCTCCAAAAATTTTGTGCATTATGTATGCAATTCAATACACGTTTGATTCAATCTCAATGCAGAAAAACAACCAACACATTACAAAAGACTCTTTTCCTAACACGATCCCCCCAAGTCCCCCAGCAATGATTTTACCTTCTTCCGGTGGCAAAGGTGACTGTTCTTTTAAACTGCTGCAATATCTTTTCTCTGAAGCCCTTCCTTGAACCAACTTGTATCTCAGCTACAATTCAGATCAAGTCTTACCCAAAATCGGAATTTCCGGAGAGCATTAAAAAGTTGAAAGTAAACAATAATGATCTATCGAGATCACTTGGTTACTGATATAAAATTCTAAATGTGTGAGCCTTCAAAAACTGTCTGTTATTTGATAAAATTAATCCACTATCTATTCTTTATCTTTGTGTTTTTTAGTTCATGAACGTACCTTATCCAAGTAGGTCACTCTTTATTCAACACTTTTGGAACTTTAATATAAGGCTCTTCGTAACTTGGAACAGAAGCTACCATGGCCTCCCTGTTGAGAAATAAATCAACCAAAACATAAATGCTTGTGAACATTCGAACTAGCAGGTGTTTGAGTTTAAAATAATCTCACCTGTTCTCAAATGTTTCAGGAAGATCACCACGGAAATTATCGCCCTCGGTGTCTGAAATTGCAGAGCAACACATGTTAGAGCTATCTCCAGGTATGCGGCATAAAAATTAACACATGAATCCCATTTATTCCTTAAACCACAAAGCCTAAGTTTGGCTTTCAATACTGATTTATGAAAAGAGAAAGATAGAACGATAACATGCAGCAATCAACGTCAACTTCTGTCATGTTTACGGCTTTGTTTCATATCTCGTGGTAAAAATAGACCAGCAATAGTTTTCTGGTAAATATAGAACCCATCAACCTAAGTAAGAAGATAGTAATTAAACTACACAGAAGAAAAGGAGAAAAAAATAGAAACCCTCAGGCAAGGAACACTTCTGCAAGCCAAGCTACTTACCTAACTAAAATTGAACCAAAGAGAAAAAGTAAACCCTTCTTCCTTCAGAAAGAACAAAGACAAAAAGCCTTGTTCTTTCAAACTTGAGTCATCTAAAATCCCTTATAGCTATGCCCCTTATGATGCATTTGGCTCAATTCTTATTCAAATATCATTTATTCCTGCTTTCAATTCTCATATTAATCTTAATATGGATAAAAGAGAACATATTTTGCAAGTGTTTTAGTTATGATGACTCAAGTTGCAAGTGTTTTAGTTATCATGACTCACGTCGAATTGAATTCTTGAAGATAAGATTTAATTCTTTCAATATGAATGTTGAATTCTCGCCAACTAAAAATTCAAAATGTTACCTTCAAGGGGGAATTTCAGTGCTTTAAGTCTATGAGCAGATTTAGATGCAGCCACAACAACGTTTGTGAAGCATGTGACAACTAATAATTTAGCTAACGCTAAATTATTTGGCAATTAAATGATACTAAATATAAGGGAGATTCCATATTTGCACCTGCTCTAATGGCGGGCTCAACACTGCTAAGATCAACTGCTTGAAGTTGACCAAACCTGCAAGAGACAATATTAGTCTTGTGTTGAACCAAGAAGGGGCAGTGTCATAATGCTGACAGTTAAGTTTAAGAAAAAAGAAATTTTCTTTATTTGGAAAAGCAAAAAGAAAGGATCTTTAAAGAGTATTGACAACTGGGTTTCTTCTTGGAAGTACCAGTCAACAACCTGTCGAATTTTGGGAGCGAATTCTTCCACCTGCGGTGAAAAGGAAAAAAAAAATGGAACCATCTAAAAAAAAAATCCAATAAAGTCGATAACATGAAAAACAAAGAAGGAGAAAAAGAATTCGAGATTGGCTGTTAGTATATAAATGTAAGTGCATGAATACCTCATTTGGGTTAAGAGAAATTCTTGCAGTTTCAGCTAGACAGGGCACATCTGGCGGTTGAAGAGAATACCTTCTTGTTGTTGATGAGCAATTTCTAAAACTGTACTTAAAGAAAAAGTGGAATGTTGATGAAGAGAAGCCGAGGCCTCTGGTTTTGATTTTGGGATGGAAGATATGACAGTTAGGCGTAGAAGCAGCTTTGAGCACAAGCAGAGCTCTACTTCCCATCTTAACTAGCAAAGAACCAGCACTTGGCTACCTGTTTATGAGTTCAAATTTCCATAAAATACTATTAATTACGAGCAAAGAACCAGAGCTAGGTTCAAGTAGTGTCAACGAAGGCTAGCATACTGATATCAAGGCAGCCTGTAACAGTCAACCTTAAAGCAACATTTTCGACCTTAACCATGATAGCCAGCAAAATATATCACACGCATGCATATTCATGGTGTCAAAAGCATATGACTACTTCACATCGTTTTACTCAAATATTCTTTTTGCACATGCATTTTCTTTAACACCAACCTGCCATGATCTTGTCATCATATATTCATAATCTATTTCTTTTCCATTTTTTCTTATGCGAACTATGACCTCAACAGATCAGAGTAAGTGCTACTTAAAAGCCCTAAAGCAGGATATAAATCATGCACTTTCATCAATCATTTCCAAGGACCCAGATAAATTTGGAGATGAGAATAAGAAGATTAAAAGATTAAACTTCATGTCTGGTAGAGGAATGGCGGAAAGAGAATTCACCGAATCTAGCACCTTAAACAAAACAGTTTACACAGACATCAAGACAATCCGCAGCTTCTATTTTCACAAAAAAAAAAAAATAATCATATTTTACACTCTTTGGGGCATTTCATCAAACATGCAACATGCATTAAATAAACACACATCAATCAGACTGCGACCCGTAATAATGCACAGGGAAGAAACTGATGAACCAAAATATCGACAATCTTCCACTAAACGAACTTACATTTCTTACGCTTTCCACATTAGCAATCAAAACCTCACGTTAACCATTTGACAACATTGATAGTTACCTAGAATTAACAAGCCCTTACCTAATCGTGAAAGTCAAGCTACAAATCCAAGACGATAGACGAATATTTATGCCGCACTCCCAGCTACTCAGTTCTAAAACTTGAAGAAGGTTCAAAAAGCTCCCAATAACTCACTGGAATCTAGTTTTTTCCCGTTCTTTTTTCCCGCAAACTCCTCAAATTCCTCCGAAACAAAGACTGTTTCCCTCTTATCCTCTTGCTCCGCTTTCTACTCCTCTGGTTTCTGATTTTGGCGTCTCTACTTGTTTCACCTTCCGTTTTTCTGGTTATCGGTTCGGGTTCTGTGCTGGATAATTGGGCTTCATTTTGGGCCGAGTGTGGGCCGGATCAGTCTGATGGGCTTCGAATAAGATCTATTCATTAGATGCCTACATATACATAACATATAAATACACATAATATATAAATATACACACATGTTATTACATATTGTAAAATATATAAATAAATTGCTCTAAAAGATTGTGAAAGTAAGAAGTTTAACAAAAATATCCATTAATAAATGGTGATACATAGTAATTTCTTTCATTGACTTATAGATTTATATGCAATAAAATAATAACACACAAACTTTCGTATCTTCAATTTGACGCTTTCTCGACTGAACTTTCCTGGCCAACCGATGCAATTTAATGCTTTCGTAATCGAGTTTTCTTCATCAATTTGTGTGGTAGACAGTAAATAGATATATTTAACGTGTCTTCGATTTGAAGCACATACACGAAAAAGAGTCTGTGGGTTGACTGTTATCTTGATCTTGACGTTGGTCTTGTAATCGTTGATCTTGAGTAGGTTTGGAATCATCACAGGGTGTAATTGGAGAGGATGAAGAAATCATCTCTTCTTTTCCTTCACATATGATTTTGATCTCACATGACTCCAATGCACCTTGCAGTACCTGATCAGCTATTCCAATTCCTCTTCTCGACCTCAATTTTCTTACTCATTACCAGAAAAAATGAATAAAGAAAAATTTCACAAATTACAAAAAAAATATTATTTGAAGAAAATCAATGGGAAAATTTGAAGTTAACCTCAAAGTAGATTTGGTAGTTCCAAGAACCAGCTTTCTTATGTTAAGAATAGGCATGAGGTCAAGAATGGCCTTGGCAACCAGATCACTCTCGATTAAGATGGTGTCTACCTTCACCTGTTTCATTTGTATTGTGTAAATAATATATATATATATATATATAAACAATAAAGTTGTACCTTGGAGGCAGAGCAGGCATTGATGAACTTTTGAAGGAGTTGGGTTCTCTTGCCTCTTTCTTGGGTCAAGTAATTCTGCACTTGTTGTGGACTTACTTGACTTTTGGGAAGCTTTCCCACTGTTTTCACCGCCACTTTCTTTTTCATATTCCACCAAGATACATATATATATATATATATATATAGATAGAGAGAGAGAGATGCATTTCTTGAATTAATATAATTGCTATATGATAACCCTATTTTTTTTTTTAATTTTAATATACCTAGTTTATATATATAGCCTAGCAAGCAAGCCAGTTTGACCACTACCCACCTAACCCGACGACAAGAACAAAGCAGAGAAATTCAAGAACATGAAAAGATAATTATAATCTCGTAAATGCATTTTATTCAAATCCAAAAAAAAAAAAAAGGAAAAGAAGAAGCTTACAGGGAGTTGGAATGTGATGAGTTTCAGGGAAGATGTGGAGGAGGTAGACGATGGTGGAGGAAGTTCTGATAAGATGGTTGAGCGTCCATGAAAGAGCATCCATGCTCGACTCGCTCTTTCCCACCGCCACATAAACGACGTCGTCTCCTCCGCCGCCGTTAGAAAACTCACTCATACCTTCAAAAGCTTCTTCTTCGATCACGTCCATCGTCGCTCCACCCACTCCGTAACTCGCAGATTCCTCCTCGATCTCGCTCGAAATCATCGCCTCGTAAGCGTCGTACACTACTTCACCTCTGTTGCTTGTCTCCATTTATCACACCCACATCTACATATACATATATATATATATATATTAACACATATACATATGTGTATGTGTATATGCACACGGGGAAAACAGATCCGATATAGTTTTGATTCTAAAGGAAATAACGAAGAGTGATTTTTTTCTTTCTTCTTGTGTTTGTGGGTAAAAGCTTAGGCAGCTCAGGAAAGAAATTAACTTATATATCTATATGTGTGTATTTATCTATATATACGTACATATAATGTAGTGTAAACATATACCCAACATCACATCACATTGCCGTACATGACCCATCTATGTATGTCTAATATATATATATATATATCAATATGTGGGCTTAACTCATCATGAATATAATTGTATATACAAACAGTACGTATATTAATCGGTTAATTAATTTAATTTGTAGCATAATTGTTGTAGGCAATACAAGACCGTTTCACATTCTAAATTCTAAGCTCGTTATATAATTTGATTCATATAGATTTAGGACAAGGAATATCCGAATACAATTAAAGAATATTCATATATATATATATATATATATTATATATAATTTAATTAATCAAAAGTCTTTCAGAAATAAAATATATAATCAGAAGTCAATTCCCTCTCCATCTTCTCTCATTGTTGGCATAGTTAAATTATATATATATATATATATATATATATATATATATCCCACCAATTACCTACAATAAATAATTGTATAATTAAAGAACATTTCAAGAATTACTTAATCTTTCATTAAAAAATGCAAATTTAAATTTAAATTAAACTCAAACTTCCACCACTAGTTGGTCCAATTTAATAAAATTAATTTATAATTTTTTAATATAAATTTAAAATAACAAAGAAATAAATTCACGACAACAAAGAATCAAATTATCATCATATTCATTCATTCTTCTATTTTCTTCTTCCAAGTGCACGATAACTCCAATGGGTTGCGGGTTTTTTTTTTTATACCAATCAGAGTTCTTTCCTCGCTATGGTTTATAAAGTATTTTTTTTACTACATAACGTTTATCTACTCAATATTTAAACACGGTTTTACCCAAATTTTTTTGTTTCACCCCAACATTCTCTATTTGTTCGACTGTTGTTGAGTATTTTTTTAGATATCAAATGGACTTTTCCATAAGATAATCTCGACGTGAATAATTTCTCCTCTAATTAATTGTCTACCATTTTTAAAGTATGATTTATACGTTACGTATAATTTATTTATTTATTTATTATTTTTATGATCGATCAAAATCCTTTTAGTTTTCTTTTATTTTTAATAAAAAAAATTTTTATCAACTTGTGGAATTGACTTCCTAACCCTAAAATGGGCTTTTAATTTTCTTGGTCCAAAATTCACCAAGAGAAAATTAAAAGTAGAAATATTTGACTCATAAAAAGGCAAGCCACAACAAAAAGTGCTTTAAAAGTTGGAGGTTGACATGGCTACCACCACATGCTCATACATTTAATTTCTCTTTTTTTAAAAAAAAAATTCCAAAAAATAAAATAAATTAAATTAAATTACTAATTTCTTCATTTAATAATTTATTTTAAATTTTATTGTTACCAAAATTTTAATAAATTATATCATCAATAAAAAATATATTATTTCTTTTTCCTTAAAGCAATAGAGGACCAGTCAAAAAAGCTATACCCTCAAAATTCTTTATACTAAAATTAAAATACATGTTATTTTATGCATAAAAATACTTTATATTAAGATATATATATGTGTGTGTGTGTGTGTGTGTGTGACATGTGAATTGAGGCTCATGATTAAAGGGTAATCTTAATTAGAGGGTAATTACAAATTAAGAAACCTCATAATTTCTGCCACCTTCAAGTAGGTTTCCTATTTGATAGCAACCAACCTATTCAACAATCATGATAATTCTACCAACTTTCAACTATATGTCTTTATAAATAAATTACCTTTTTTTTTAAAAAAAAAAAGTAAAAAACAATCAACCATATTCATTATACAAATTTTATATTAAAATAATAATTTAATATTTAAATATATAGCTTAAATTACATATATTTTTTTTAAAATTATTTGAAGAAAAGTTATATTTTGGAATTTACATATATGAATCTAGTGTATATCTAATTTGTAAACAAATATTATTAATTGATTTTAATATTTAAATAATAAATAAATAAATAAATAATCAGTAAAAAAAATATAATTACATTGATGGAGACATACAATTGTTAAAAACTAATATAATATATAAAAAAAGTATGTAAATTTATTTACGAGTTTATATTATTTAATTTTATCATACCATAATCAATATTATATTAGTAGAAATACTAAATAGATTTACAGAGAGAAATGTCAAATACAAATATATTATGATTCGTTAAAACTAAATATGTTTTGGTCACTGCATCATTATTAATATATTAATAAGTTAAATTTTTAACATTACTAAATCAAGTATTATAAACCGATCAAAACTAACTTACAATGTACAATAAATTTATTAAATAAATATAAATTTGTTTTAAAATTTTATTATAGGAATATATGTTGACAATAGAGAAACATAAGTTTGTGTGTGTGTGTGTGTATATATATATGTATATATATATATATATATGAATATAAAATTTGATAAAATAATAACCTTCTTCCCTAAGCTAACTCATGAGATGAGAGATTACCTAAGTGACATTTATATTTTTTTGCATAAAAAATAAGTTTTGTCTTAACTTATAACGAAAAGTAATACATATTATATACGAATATGCATATACTTTTGCATATATATATATATATATATATATATATGCCTTTAGATTTGGCTCCATCATGAGTATATTCCAAGTTATGTGATGCCGGTGTAATATTCTTAGAATCATCATGCATTTTTATTTATTTTTTTAGATAAAAAGTTAAAAAGCAAACTACACATATATACATATAGAATCATAATAATATATATAATCAATTATTATTTTTGTTATCATCAATGATAAATTATATATATATATATATAAAAGATATTTGTGGGAATCAAATGGTATAATAAAACAAAAAAGTGATGGGCCCCCCCATAGAAACATGGTGGTCCAAATTTAAGGATGCTGTTTTAATAAATTAATGTCTGATTTTTAATTAAAAGAATTTATTTATATAAGTTTTATGTAAAATTATAATAATACATTTAAAATTTTATCGAATTTAATATAATTTATAATTTATTTTTTTTAAAGTTTTTCTTAAAATTCTATAGGGACTAAAAAATTATTACTTTTTAATAAAATTTAAAACTTTTTAAATTAAAATTATTAAATAAATTTCTTGCTAATTAATAAAATTAATATTTTGAAGTGGGAGGATGTATTGTTTAAAAGAAAGTATTTTTATGAAATGATTGAGATTAATTTTCTAAATCAGAAATTAATATGTTTTTAAACCTGAATTAATCAGATTTAAATATCATATAATTGAAATTATTTATTTTACATTGCAGGAATTTAGTTCCGCCTTTATTGACAATTCTCTCTCTTTCCATCCATCCGTCAATCTGAGTAAACAGGAAAATTTAGATTCAAATCCAGATGGGTGAGTTTATATTTATAGTCTTCGTCGAATCATATTTCGAATTTCCCAATTACCCATCAAAGCTTCTTGTAGTAATTTAGTGAAAGCGAGTCAAAACAAGGAAGGCCAGAACAGACGCAGACCCAGTGGGAAAAAGAGAGAGAGAGAGAGAGAGAGAGAGAGAGAGAGAGAGAGAGAGAGAGAGAGCGCATAACCAGAGTAAAAAAAACAAAAAAGTCTCTGGTTTTGGTGTCCTGCATTTTGTGGGTGGGAGGAGAGGAGACGGACAGACGGTGACGGTGAGAAACGAAAATGGGGATCGTTTCAGAGGAAGCGATCCATCAGTTTCAAGCCTTGATGGATCAAAGTATTCTTATCTCCACCTTTTTTTTTTAAAATTATTTTTTACTTCTTATGATGAGTTCTCTCTGCTTATTTTCTACTGATTTTCTTTTTTTTTTTGGTAAAATATCGGCAGTTGATGAGCCACTGAAGAAAACATTTCAGGTGAGGCAATTCACTCTCTCTAATTTTGTTTCTTCAATTTTTATAAAACCAAAAAAGCACCCCACTTTGTCTGATCTATTCTTCAAATGGATGAACAAATCTTCACTTCAATTGCTTATAATCAACCCTTGGGCCAACGGCTTAATTTGTGGGATTTTTGTCTATTCCTTTTGCTGTTTCGAGTTATGGTGGTCGACCCATTTCACGGCTGTAGACGATAAGAATTTAATTGCAGTGTTTGATTTGGCTTTGATGATTTTAGGAATGGGTGGGGACTATCCGGTTTCTTGGTGTGTAGAATGATGAGCTTGAGTAATCTGATAGTAGAGATCGGGTAGAAACTTGAAATGAATGAATCCCACAAATTACTGAACTTTTTTTGGTTGGCTATACTGACTCTGGAGCTAAGTAGAGATTACCTTTTAATGGTGTTAAAATGATCTTTTTTCCTATGACCATTATCCCGACCCTCCATTCCCAATAGAACTGTTGGAATCAGAGTATGAAAGTGATTGCTTTGCCAACTTTGGATACTATAGTGAATGGCAGTGATGATTGTTTTCGACGAATCGGATGTTGCCCCTGCACCAGCTTGTCATGAAAAGATGATTGCATATTTTTGTTGGCTGGTACAAAGTAACTCATTTCATGTCATGTAAGGTCAAAATAAGTTTGAGATATTTGATAAATTGAAGATAATTGTACATTTTGTTGCTTGATAGGAGATCTCTCCTTTCATGTGATGTGGTATGCAAATAAGCTTGCAATATTTGAAAAAGCGAAGATGATTGCATGTTTTGTCGGGTGATACGGAGTATCTCTTTTCGTGTGATGTAATATCTAAATAAGCTTGAGATATTTGATAAATTTGTCGCGGTTTGGAGCTAGATGAGGAATCTGTCGGTGTCTTCTTCTGCTTCGTATGCTTAATTGATGCCGTTACACTTTCTTGTATGCTATTTGAGGAAAGCTGACAGTAAATCTAATCTATGAAGTAATTAACTGAAGCTTGGCTTTAATTGGATGTTTCGGTGAATAGTGTTATTTATTACTAGTCAGTAATGTCTAAAAACAAAATATTACTACTGTTAGTCCTTTCATTTATGGTGAATTAATTGTTGGGATCCAAAGTCTAAAGGCTTCTATGTTGTCATGCAGAATGTTCATCAGGGTTATCTTGCCGAAACTTTGGTGCGTTTCCTGAAAGCAAGGGAGCTGAATGTATCCAAAGCCCATAAAATGGTCAGCAGCGGTTCTCCTAATTGTCTGTCAAATTATTTTTATGGAATATTTTTGGTATCAGTCCAATTTTTCACACGATTGAGATTGTTCTTTTTGTTGTTGCAGTTGGTGGACTCTTTGCAATGGAGGGTGCAGAATGAGATTGACAATATTTTAGAGGTGAGCTTTAAGTTTTGCTTAGTTGTTCCATCTGTCTTCCCTCTGATTTATGCCAAAGATAAATTTCTTCCCCTGGTCTGTGTTTGTAACCAGTGGTATCACCCTGATGTCTTTGTTTCAATAACGACTGGTTTCAGAAACTATACTTTGACAATAAGTGAAACCACACATTACTACTTGATGTTTCGCATATTGTTTCAACTTTTGCATTCAGTACAGCTGGTTAGGAAGTGCTAGTAGTTGCTGTAGGTCTCGAGGTAGACTCATTAATGACAATGATGATTCCTGAGGACCACTTTTTTTTTTGTTGATCAAATGCAACGTGATAGTTCTGTGCTTATGATGAAGTTGATGTCACTCCCTTTCTCTTGCCTTCTTCTATTCTCACATGTATGACGTGCATGTGCATGCTCCACTTATGTCAAGCACAACCATATGATTATTCATAATAATGTTTTGATAGTGTTCTCCTGCTTTAACTCGGTTGAATAGTTGTTTTAGATCAGTGCAATGTTGAATTTCTGATTCTTCTGTTGTTTCTCTTGTACAGAAACCCATAGTTCCTACTGAGTTATATAGAGCAGTACGTGATTCACAGCTCATAGGAATGTCAGGGTACTCAAGAGAGGTAGTTATTTATCTTCAAACTTAATCTTGATTTTACATTTTTTTTTTATGATTATACTAATTCTGCTCTCTGGATTGCACCATGAATTGCCAATATCCACTGTGATAGTTTATAGTGGGCATAAGGTGACTGTAGCTCGTGTTGTTTGTTTTAAAAGTACTGTTAAAATAACTATTCACTAAAAGTATTTTTAGTTAAAAGTAATCTATTATTAGGTAGAAATAACTGTAGAAAGTGTTCACTTCAAAAAAATAAAAGCTATGTACTTGTTAGAAATAACTTTTGAGATTTCAAATATAAATTTCTATTAAAGACCAAAATTATTTCCCAAAATTATTTCTATTAAACTCATCAAAAACAGATTTTAACTTTACCTTTTGCCAAAAGCAGTCATTTTATCCATTTAATTGCAAAAGTACTTAAGAAACGTAAAGGCCAAAACCAAAAGTTATTCCAAATGGAGCCCAAGTGTAATTGGATATCATTTTCAAATATGATGTAAATCGAACATCAACCCAGTGTATATACCTAAATGATTGTTTCTCTATCTTCTCTAGGGACTGCCTGTCTTCGCTATTGGGGTAGGGCTTAGCACATTTGACAAAGCATCAGTAAGTATTATGATAAATGCCTCAATTGAAATGAAATCTTTAATTGCAATTTTCAAATTTTTGCCATTTAATCTCAGTGGTATTCGAACTCAATCATTATTTCATTATATCCATATAAGAATACTTCAGTCTTTATACATTTTAATATAAAGAATATTCTGGGTGATATTTCGTTGCTTTTTCTCTGTTCCACAGGTGCACTACTATGTGCAATCGCATATTCAAATCAATGAATATCGTGATCGTGTAATTTTGGTGAGTGATAGAGGGTTGAATATTTGGAGTATCTCTCTTGGGTCACTCATGATTTTGACCTGTATACTTTCTTCCAGCCCTCTGCATCGAGAAAATATGGACGGCCCATAACCACCTGTGTGAAGGTTCTAGATATGACTGGTTTGAAGCTTTCAGCATTGAGCCAAGTAAAGGTAATCCTTTTTTATTTCTTCCCTCTTAAACACGAAACCCTTTTTGGACATTATTAATATTCTGAACCCTTTTCATTTCCTATCATAATAGTGTTGCACAAAATATTTCTGTCTTTTGAGTTAGCATTAACATTGATAATGCTTTGGAAAGAGAACATTTCTAGTTCAGCTATTCTTATCCCAATTGGGTCCTTACCTAGTAGAATTCATCTTACATTTTAACAACTGTATGCAAAATTGATCTTCCACTGAACTGCTGATTACAGATCTATGAAGAATTTTGTATCTGGAAACAACTTAACATAATAAATTCTGTAAAGAAAATTGTCTTTAAAATTTGTAATTATTGTACCCAGAGGATCATCCAGGTAGTTGAAGAATGATTAAAAATACTGAAATTCCACTTGCAAACATCTAAGAGTATAATCATTTAATTTAACTTTACACCATTTAGTACAGACTCACATGTTTTCTGTTTTGTAGTTGTTGACAATCATATCGACCATAGATGATCTTAATTACCCAGAGAAGACAAACACATATTACATCGTAAATGTTCCATACATATTTTCCGCATGTTGGAAGGTAGGCCTCCTCATTTTTGTGTCCTTGTGGTTTAATCTTCATATTTGCTTTCCTACTCTGTTTCTTCTCTAGAAATTGTCGCAGCCTATATGCTTATGTTTTCTTCTACACTGTTGATATTCTTTTAGATATTTTCAGAACAACTTGTGTTTAACTTTTAATGCGTAGCAGGTTGTGAAGCCTCTGTTGCAAGAGAGGACAAGGAAAAAGGTGCGGGTGTTATCAGGTTCTGGGAAAGATGAACTGTTGAAGGTATGGTAGTGTTCTTCTTCTAATTATTTTGATAATTAAGAGCATGAACATCGAGAACAAATGCATTTTAATTAGTTTATTCGATGATATCTTAATATTTTCGAGTAAGGCTTTTGTTCATGTAAAGGATAATGAAAGAAATTCCAAGGCCTGTTCTACTCCATTCCTTCACTGACTAAAATAATGAAGTTCAGATGATTGCAGCAACTTCAACTCATTCCATGCCGGAATTGGGATAACAGGAGTTAACTCCTTTTGGAAGGAACTTTAGGTTAGAGTTAGTGGAGCTAGTAATTGTTCTCTGCTCATACTTTCTGGGAATATTCACTTTGGGAGATGTCATTTTGTCTTAATGTTGTTTTTTTCAAAAAAAATTTCTTAGATGTTGGGAACTGATATCATGGAGGTAGAAATCTTTGAATGACTTATTACCTTTGCTGGAAACTTTTCTCATTTTGAACCTAGTAACTTGTTTAGATTCAGTAGAATCGAGTAAGAACTCTGGGGCCAAAACTGAAGACTCCAAAATTTAAAGTTGGATATTTTGCTTTGCCCCTTAATTGATTGTGAAACTGAATCTGCAGGTGTAAAGATATTGTTTGATAGAAGTAAACTCATATTGATGTTTTTCTTGTTTTATGTAGATAATGGACTTCGCGTCACTTCCTCATTTTTGTAGAAGAGAGGGTTCTGGTTCATCTCGTCACTCGGAGGACAACAATTGCTTCTCGTTGGACCATCCTTTTCATCAGCAGCTCTACAATTACATTAAACAGCAATCTATGACAAGTGAACCTGTTGCACCAGTCAAACAGGGGTCTTTCCATGTTGATTTCCCTGAGCCAGCTGCTGAAGGAACAGAGATAGCAAAAACAATAGAATCCGAGTTACATAAGTTTGAGAATCAAAATTGCCTGTCCAAACCTCTTGACTCTCTGAGAATTAGTGATGACTGAAGCTATAGAACTCTGGCGTTTTCAGTAACTTTCTGTGCGGAATCTTAACCTTTAGTCGCTGATAGCAATGTTATAGCTCGTAGGTAAGGAACAAGGTTTCCGTTAGCTGTACAATTTCCTGTTATACAATATAAATATATGTAGTAGCAGTACATATCTCTGAGTGAATTCTACCGGGAAATGCTGCTAATATAGTGTTTGTTTTTCGAGTTATCTGGCTGGATAGCGAGCGTGAAGTTGAATCCAGCCTGACATGTAGGAATGCAGTGGAAATTGTAATCTTAAATGCAATCTGTTTTAACCCTCCTTAAAATCTTTGCATGATCTTTTATGTCTATAACGTCTGTCGTTTGCCGAACCTGTCAAGTATCTTTTTTGTGGTGTTCTTTATTCTTTTGCTTGTTCTCTGAATATGGTGAGCTTCTGTCAAGATTTGCTCCTTAGCACAACAAAGCATCTTTCTAAAGTGGTTAGTGAGTTTTCTATATTAGCTCATTAAGGAATCAAATAAGGTGAATTCTCAGCATTCCGGGTTCATCATTATCTTGTACATCTCTTTACTTTTCTTTGAAAAATCATTCATGAAGAGACGTTTTCCGAGTTATCTTGTTTTTAGCAGCATTTAAAATGTTCTTTTACTGAAATATACATGCTTGTTTTTGAGCAATAACAAATTTGTCTCTCTGTCTCCCTCTATATATATATATATATATATATATTTTCCTGGGAGACTTGACAGCTTAGCATAGAAATGCAAAGTACTAGCAAAAAAAAGCTATGACAGGACAGATATTTCCTCCACTTCATCCATCAGGGATCTCTTCTTCTCTTTTGGCAAAACCTGCATTTAACTGTGATTCTTGTGGGAAAAGTGGTTTCGATGTATCTGCAGATCTATCAGCATGTCGGGTAAGCAGCTTATGCTTCTGGCTCTTCTTTTTCTTGACGCCATCTTCGAAGCTCAGCCTCCACTGCACACTGTGCTGCCTCAGCCATTTCTGCTGACTTCAAAGCTATATCTATTGCGGTTTGTATTTCTTTCAGTGATTTTGTATTTGTCTCCAATTTCTTATCCAGTTCATTTCTGCTTGTATTGATGTCTTCTAGCTGAACCGCAGCAGCTGCCAATTTCATTTCAGACAATTTTTCGGATTCTTCTGCTTTTCGACTCAGTGTTTCATATTCTTGTCCTGAGATTTTGATCTTGGAAGTAGAATCTTCTTGCCTCTGAGCCTCATGTTTATCAGACAAAAGCTTCATCTCATCAAGAGCTCTCTTCTCTGCAGCTTTTGCTTCTTCCAGTTGACGAAGAATAAGCTCTAGCTTTTCCTCAGCTTCTTTTGCAGCAATTCGAGCAGCTTCAGCTTCTTGCTTTACTATGAGGGTAGCTTTCTTCATCTCTCCAGCCTCTTTTGCTGCAGTTTCAGTTTCTGACAAAAGCTGCTTAAGTTTCAGCTCATTCTCCTTCGCGGCTTTAATTTGTTTTTCCAATTCCAGAGCTATCCTTTCTGCTTCCCTCTCCTTCAATTCCTTGTGTTCCCTTTTCACTTCATCCAGTTCCACTCTCAGAGAATTCACCAAACTTCGAAGCGAGCATTCTTCATCTGCAACTTGCTGCAGAGTCCTTGTAGCCTCATTAAGGTCCTTGGTTACAACTCTGACTGTGTCCATTTCAGAGGCATGAGCCTTTTTCATGTCCTCCTGCAAAACCTTGATCTCTTCAGTTGTTTCAATGAGTTTCGCCTCCAGGTTTCGGGCCAGCTCCGGATCATAGCCTTTCTTCAAGGCCTGAAGTTTCTCCTGGGCATTTTCTTTGGCAGTTGTATAATATTGTCTAAATGCCTCTTTTTCTTCTGCAATCTTTACCACCTCTTGCTGGTTCTGGGCAGTGGCAAACCTAAACTGTCTAATAGCTTCTTTCATGGTTGCAATTTCCTTATTGAGTTCATTAACCCTTTCCGAGTTTTGGTTGGCTGAGCGTTGAGCTTCTGCTGCCTGTTGGAAATTAGTTAGTTTTGCTTCCTGAACAGCGTCAATATCCTGTCGCATTTTCGTGAGCCGTTGCTTCGCTGAATCAAGTCGACCAGTCGTTACCAAGTACTGCTCTCTTGCCAGCTCTAATTCCTGGTTCCTAGTAACTCCACTTGATTTTTTCAATTCAAGTTGCTCAAATTTATGCTTCACAGCATCTTTTATTTCAATTGCAGATCGCTTGGACTTGTTCACTGTTTCAAGTTTGTTGCTTAAATCTGTCATTGTTCTTTTGGCTCTTTCAAGGTCAGTGATCGCTCGATCTTTTGTAGTTTCCGCACTATCCAGCTTTTGCTTGATTTTGTTCAGTTCTTTCTGGGTCAACATCAGCTGTGTCTCTTTGTCCAAGATATTCTGGCAAAACCAAAACAGCAGATGAACTTATCGTTACGAAATAAATTCCTCCGGCAACGCGATAACTGTTTAGGCATCAGAGCATCTACACTAGAGTTTGTTTTGCTTCTCTCTCTGGGCTTATAGATTCAACAACCAGAAAATAACACCAAACACACGGTCATTAATCTAGAGTAGAATGAGATTTAAATCGTTTTATCTTTTACTATATGATCTTATAAATAGGTTAACTCTAATATCATATTAGATAAGTAACTGTGATCAATAATTTCAAAATTTTAAATTGATAAAAATCTGAACAACCTATCAATATAATTTACCAATTTGAACTTTTTGAGTTTTAAAGATTCTCAAAGTTAACTTTGATATTATTTCATACAAGTAATCGAGATCAATCATCTCAAAAGTTTAAACTAATAAAAAAAGTAAACAACCTATTAATATAATCTACCAATTCGAGTTTCGAGTTTCCAAGAAACCCAAGATATTAATTCTAGAGCAAACATCATTATAATTCGGCGTATTCAGATACTATTTGTTGAATTACGAGAGGTTAACTAAGATGAATGCACCTCAGAAGAAAGTTTAGACCTCCTCGGAGTACTTCTCTGCCTGGAAATGGCCACTTCACCGAATAGACTAACAGCAGCTTTCACAGATTGAAACGGAGCTCGAGTGTCGATCTCTCCAATTTCTGTCTTTGGAGAGCCCGGATACTTTTGCCGATCGGTATTTATCCGAACGTTCACCATCTTTCCTTTTTTCTTTTCTAACCCAATTCTCTGCAACACAAAATCCAATAAAAATTCCAATGCTAAATTCAACACTCAAGTCAATTCAAGCCTAAAAAATTCCGTGGAGTCTATCTTAGATTTTGCGCTGATTAGATTTTTTTTAAAAGAACTGCGTATACATATATAAGCATATATATTGAACTGGTTAAGAGGAGAATCACGAAAACAATAAATGTACCTCTAAGTACGATTGAAATGCATAACAAGGACGACCAGCGCGAGATTCTGATGGATAATTTTCCGAGAAATGGAAAGAAAAAAACAATCCTAGAAAAGAAAATTCGCAAGCTGTTCGGCTTTCTTGTTCTTCTCTCTGAGTCCCTCAGTCTATGAGCAAACCAGAAAAAGAGAAAGAGGCCACGAGACCTTTGCGGGAAAATAACGGTTTAAATTAGCTTGACAAATATAGTATTAGGGTGAAAAGACAAAAACACCCCTCAGCCTTGTGAACGCGCAATGGAGAATTTACTTTGGCGGAGTTAGGGGTAGAAATGGAAGTCCAAAAATTAGAAAAATTTTGTTGGATAATTTGGAAGGATGAGATGAATCAGACAACGTTAACCATCTAAATCCGTATTGCTAAATAGCTCAAATTAGGCTGTAATAAAGCCTAGCTTTATATCACCTGTCATATATATATATATATATATATAGGAATTTATAATATATTCTAACATATAATTTTTACAAAATAAAAGAAATATTATAATATTTAAAAAAGAGTATTTAAAATTATAATAATTAATTTAATTTAATTTTTACATTAAAATTTAACGTGGTGTTTAAATTTGGTTACTTATAATATTTTTGGGTATAATTTAAATTAATATAAATTAATTTATCATTATAATTTATTTAATTAATTAATATACGCTTCGACTCGTATTTTTCGTTTTCTATTATTTTAACAAATATAAATAATACAATTTTGTAATAGCGTCTAAAATAATAATAAATGTAAAATAATATAAATGACGATGTATATAATCATTCTGTCTCCCTCTCTCTCTCTCTCTCTCTCTCTATATATATATATATATATATCTGTGTATATATATATGGATCTCCTATACGTACATTTCTAATCTAGACTCATATAGACCAGAGACATCCAGTCCAGGACGGCTGCTGAAAGAAAGTAACAGACAAGGAATGGAAGAGAGTGATTATGTGCCTCTTTTCGAAACGAAACCAGTCAGGGGACGTCTCCTCTACCGTCTGTACACTTGTTCAATCTTTTTAGCTATCTGCTCAATCTTCTTCTACAGAGTGAGCTACTTTCCAGCGGACGGGGGAGCTCGAAGAATAGCGTGGCTTGGATTGTTTCTTTCAGAAATTTGGTTCACTTGTTACTGGTGTATCACAGTCATCGTCAGATGGAATCCTGTTCATCGTTACACTTTCAAAGACAGACTCTCTTGCAGGTGACTTTGTGTTAATTTCTTGTAGCGGCTTGTACTCCTGTTTTGATCCATTTCTGTTTCTTTTTTTTTATAAAAAAAAATTTAAATCCTCTCTTGCAGGTCAATTTGCGTTTGTTTCTTGTAGCTACTATCCTGGCCTGTACTCCTGTTTCTTTCATTTCTGTGTTTTCAAATTTTAAATCAGTTGAATCTATTTTTGTTTGAAATTTTGAAGGTACGAGAAGTTTTTACCTGGTGTAGACGTGTTTGTTTGCACGGCGGATCCAACAATAGAGCCGCCGGTTATGGTGATGAACACGGTTTTATCAATCATGGCTTATGATTACCCGGCGGAGAAGCTGAGTGTGTATTTATCTGATGACGGTGGGTCGGATTTAACCTTCTACGCCTTGTTAGAAGCCTCGCTTTTTGCGAAGCATTGGTTGCCGTTTTGCAGGAAATTCGGCGTTGAACCGAGATCACCGGAGGCTTATTTTCAGACTGCAACTAGACCGGTTGAGGATAACGAGTGGTGTTCAATCAAGGTGACGAGTTCATTATTTTTTCTTGTCTTTTTCCAGTGGTTATTATCATCAGATTCGGAGTACTTCCGAAATTGAATTGTTGCAATTTTTGAATTGAATTATTTATTTGAACTCTGAAACCATATAGTACAAAGATTATGATACACTGATAAACTAAGCGTCAATCGGATCATATAATTTGGATTTAAACTTAGAGATTATATGAAGACATGAAGGAAAGAATTGAAACCGCCACGAAACTCGGTCAAATTCCAGAAGTAATTCGAAAACAACACAAAGGATTCCGCGAATGGGACTTTGTTTCTAGTCGTCATGATCATCAGACCATTCTTCAAGTACATTTTCCTCAATACTATTTCAGAGATTTTCGTAACTTAAGTTTTCAGCTCAGTTAAAATGGTGTAATTTGAAATTTCTCTCTTAGATCCTGGTCGATGGAAGAGACAGTGAGGCTGTTGATGTTGAAGGTCAAGGTCTGCCGACTCTGGTGTACTTGGCGCGCGAGAAGCGGCCTGACTATCACCATAATTTCAAAGCAGGAGCCATGAACGCACTGGTAAGAATTTGTAAATTGATTAATTAGTTTAATCGTAATTTGATCTTTCATCTTGCTTTATTAAATACAGATGAGGGTGTCATCAATGATAAGCAATGGTGAAATTATTCTTAATGTTGACTGTGACATGTACTCGAACAATTCGGAGATTGTAAGAGATGCTTTGTGCTTCTTCATGGATGAGAAGAAGGGAAATGAGATTGGTTTCCTACAGTATCCTCAGGCATTCTACAATCTCACAGCTAATGATATTTATGCAAGTTCATTGAGTGTAGAAAATCTGGTGAGCCTGCATTTCAAATTTCACTTTCAAGTCGGAAAACCCTTCTACAATTGTTTAATCTTGTTAAATCAAGACAGATTCTCTATGCTTATTTAATTTCGAAGGATGAACATCTCTTCCGAAAAGGTGAAAATCGAATTCTTAGACAGTTTCAAGTGGAAGTGGGAAAATGCATTTCAAGTTCCATTACAATAATCTGTTTCCACTGCCGAAACTGATTGTTGGGCTTATTTCTTTTTGTGTGATATCATCTTGGATATACGTGGAATGTAGGTGGAGCTTCCTGGGATGGACGGAAATGGAGGACCTTGCTACATTGGTACTGGATGCTTTCACAGGAGAGAAGCTCTTTGTGGGAAGAAATACAGCAAGGACTATAAGGTAGATTGGAAGAGAGTAAATCTCACAAAGATTGAGAATTGCAGAACAAGTTTCTCCGAAGAAACATGCAAAGTTCTTGCAAGTTGCACCTACGAACACAACACAGTCTGGGGAAAAGAGGTCTTTCCATCCGTCTCTCTCGCTCTGTCTCTCTTTAACTTTCCGAATACAAAACACAAAAACAAATTTCACGGAATGCCAATTACTTATATACGATGAATATGGTAATTCAATGTAGATGGGTCTAAAATATGGCTGTCCGGTGGAGGATGTAATCACAGGGTTATCAGTACAAAGCAGAGGATGGAGATCATTGTACTCCATTCCCAAAAGACCTGGTTTCCTTGGTGTTGCACCTACAACATTGTTGCAGTCATTGGTACAACACAAGAGGTGGGGTGAGGGTGATTTACAGATTTTTCTCTCACACTACTGTCCTTTCATTTATGGACATAAAAAAATCCCCCTCAAGCTGCAAATTTCTTACTGTATTTACTTGCTCTGGGCTGCAAATTCCTTGCCAACCTTCTTCTATGTCACTGTCCCACCGCTCTGCTCGCTTAGAGGCATCTCCTTGTTCCCAGAGGTAATAGATCTTCCCCTCACATCATTTTGAATGTTGATTCTTGTTGGTGACACGTGGTAAAATCAAACCAGGAAATGATCAAGAGTGTAACAAAGTAATAAATGCACAGAATTTATTAGTCACATGAATGTATATACATTCATTATTAAGAATTCTAAGAGACTTAAAAAAGTCTGCTGTGAGATTATTTGATCTTGTGAAACCAAAACACATCATAACCATATTCCTAACTTGCTAACTCATGAATCATCATGTACAATTAGATCTCAAACCCATTGGTGATACCATTTGCCTACGCTTTCTTCGCTAACCGAGCATATAGATTGGGAGAATTTATACACTGTGGACGGACAGTAAGAAGTTGGTGGAATGATCAAAGAATGTGGTTGTTCAAGAGAACAACAGCCTATCTCTTTGCCTTTTGCAGCAACATCTTGAGGATAATGGGGTTTGGGAAGTCAGCATTCGAGATCACTGCCAAGGTGGCCGATGAGGATGTGTCGAAAAGATACATGCAGGAGGTAATGGAGTTTGGTTCTTGTTCTGTGATGTTTGATGTGTTAGCAGCAATTGCAATGCTCAACATGTTGAGTTTCAGTATCGATGCAAGTAGAGTAATCATGGAAGTAATTGATCGTGGCCAAAAGGAAGTGACGGTGGAGATGTTTCCTCTCCAGATTCTCCTGTCTGGGATTTTGGTGGCTGTAAACTTTCCTGTGTATCAAGCGCTGTTCCTGAGAAAGGATAATGGCAGGCTGCCGATCTCTGCAACATACCATTCGATCTTTTTTGCTTTGCTGGTTTGCATTATATTCATGTATTAATTTGACTAGTGCTATACTCACTTTTATATTCATGCAGATTATTAGCATACACCCATATATATGTATATATGTACGTGTGTATGTATATCCTTCAACTTTATGTAATACTAGTCCTTCCAACCGAGCCATGCGCTTCTCGATTCATTTATATATATCCGTTTAGCTTTATTTTGATCAATTTTAATTTTAGATTTATTAAAAGTTTATTTATTAACATTAAAATTTATTAGCTATAAATAAATATTACAAAACTAAACATAAAATTACAAACCATATAAATAAATATTATAATATAAAGTTTCATAAGAAATTAAAAAATTAATAAAATTTACAATATGTTATTTTAATTCCATACAAAGTTTTTATGTAAGATATTTTTTATTATTTTAAATATTTTTGGAATCTTTTAGTCGAATAATAGATGAATGTATAAATAAATTCAATCAAAATTTTGGATTTGAATAAAAATATTAAATTAAAATATAATTAACAAAGAATATGGAGTTGTAAGAAACACATACAAATTAAAGCAAGGCCATTTTTAAATTACAAACCATGTAAATAAAATAGAAATATAATTTCCAATTAAAACCAAATAAACCATTTAAGTTCCAAAGAAAATTAAATTAAAATATGAAAATTAATATTGAGAAAATATAATTTTTTATTTTAAAAATTATTATATACTGATAGTAATTTTTTTTTTTAGTATTAGATAAGTAAAATTAAAATTTTAATTTATTAATATATTTATGATATTATAAATTTAAAGTAGGCTGACTTTTTTAATAAAAAATATATTATTTAATAATTAAATTCTCTTTATTTGAATAAGTAAATAACATTATATCTCTAAATTTACATCATCTTTTAACAGTCAATTAATATTACCTACCCTTCACGTCATCTATTATTTCACCCTTTTTAAATTTTAAGATAATATGAAAAAGTTTTTACTGTCGAAATAAAAATAAAATAAAATAACATTTAAACTTTATTAATTAAATTACTATTGACATTAAATATTTCTTTTTTTTTTTGTATAATTTAAATTAATATAAGATTCTAAACTATTTTTGCTACTTTTGATAAGCTTTACACACACATATATATATATATACAGACCTCCCATACGTACATTTCTAATCCAGACTCAATATAGACCAGAGGCATCCAGTCAAGGAAGGCTGCTGAAAGAAAGTAGCAGACGAGGAATGGAAGAGAGTGATTATGTGCCTCTTTTCGAAACGAAACCAGTCAGGGGACGTCTCCTCTACCGTCTGTACACTTGTTCAATCTTTTTAGCTATCTGCTCGATCTTCTTCTACAGAGTGAGCTACTTTCCAGCGGACGGGGGAGCTCGAAGAATAGCGTGGATTGGATTGTTTCTTTCAGAAATTTGGTTCACTTGTTACTGGTTTATCACAGTCATCGTCAGATGGAATCCTGTTCATCGTTACACTTTCAAAGACAGACTCTCTTGCAGGTAACTTTGTGTTAATTTCTTGTAGCGGCCTGTACTCCTGTTTTGATCCATTTCTTTTTCTTTTTTAAAATTTTAAATCCTCTCTTGCAGGTCAATTTGCGTTTGTTTCTTGTAGCTACTATCCTGGCCTGTACTCCTGTTTCTTTCATTTCTGTGTTTTCAAATTTTAATCAGTTAATCAGTTGAATCTATTTTTGTTTGAAATTTTGAAGGTGCGAGAAGTTTTTACCAGGTGTAGACGTGTTTGTTTGCACGGCGGATCCGACAATAGAGCCGCCGGTGATGGTGATGAACACGGTTTTATCAATCATGGCTTATGATTACCCGGCGGAGAAGCTGAGTGTGTATTTATCTGATGACGGGGGTTCATATTTAACCTTCTACGCCTTGTTAGAAGCCTCGCGTTTTGCGAAGCATTGGTTGCCGTTTTGCAGGAAATTCGGCGTTGAACCGAGATCACCGGAGGCTTATTTTCAGACAGCAATTGGACCGGTTGAGGATAATGAGTGGTGTTCAATCAAGGTGACGAGTTAATTATTGTTTTCTCCTTTTCCAGTAATTATTATCATCAGATTCAGAGTACTTCCAAAATTGAATTATTGCATTTTTAATTGAATTATCATACCATGATAAACTAATATGGATTTAAATGTAGAGATTATATGAAGAGATGAAGGAAAGAATTGAAACTGCCACGAAACTCGGTCGAATTCCAGAAGAAATTCGAAAACAACACAAAGGATTCCGCGAATGGGACTTCGTTTCTAGTCGTCATGATCATCAGACCATTCTTCAAGTACATTTTCCTCATTACTACTTCAGAGATTTTCGCAACTTAAGTTTTCAGCTCAGTTAAAATGGTGTAATATGAAATTTCTCTCTTAGATTCTGGTCGATGAAAGAGACAGTGAAGCTGTTGATGTTGAAGGTCAAGGTCTACCAACTCTGGTGTACTTGGCGCGCGAGAAGCGGCCTGACTATCACCACAATTTCAAAGCAGGAGCCATGAACGCACTGGTAAGAATTTGTAAAAAATTATTTAATTAGTTTAGTTGTAATTTGATCTTTCATTTTATTTTATTAAATACAGATAAGGGTGTCATCAATGATAAGCAATGGTGAAATTATTCTTAATGTTGACTGTGACATGTACTCGAACAATTCGGAGATTGTGAGAGATGCTTTGTGCTTTTTCATGGATGAGGAGAAGGGAAATGAGATTGGTTTCGTACAGTATCCCCAGACATTCTACAATCTTACAGACAATGATATTTATGGAGTTTCATTGAGTGTGGAAACTCTGGTGAGCCTCCATTTCAAATTTTCATTTTCAAGTAGGAAAACCCTTTTACAATTATTTAATCGTGTTAAATCAAGACAGATTCTCTATGCTTCTTTAATTGGGAAGGATGCAAATTTCCTCAGAAATGATGAAAATTGAAATCTTAGACAGACATCAAGAGGAATAGGGAGAATATATTTCAAATTTCATTACAATAATCTGTTTCAACTGCAGAAATTGATTGTTGGGTTTATTAGTTTTTGTTTGATACCATGTTGGATATATGTATAACGTAGGTGGAGTTTCCCGGAATTGATGCCAATGGAGGACCTTGCTACATTGGTACTGGATGCTTTCACAGGAGAGAAGCTCTTTGTGGGAAGAAATACAGCAAGGACTATAAGGTAGACTGGAAGAGAACAAATCTAACAAAGAATGAGAATTACAGAACAAGTTTCTCTGAAGAAACATGCAAAGTTCTTGCAAGTTGTACCTACGAACACAACACGAACTGGGGAAAAGAGGTCTATCCATCCATCTCTCTCGCTCTGTCTCTCTTTAATTTCTGAATTCGAAACACAAAAACATATTACATGGAATGCCGATTTCTTATATACGATGAATATGGTAATTCAATGTAGATGGGTCTAAAATATGGCTGTCCGGTGGAGGATATAATCACAGGGCTATCATTACAATGCAGAGGATGGAGATCAGCGTACTCCATTCCTAAAAGAGCTGGTTTCCTTGGTGTTGCACCTACAACATTGTTGCAGTTTTTGGTACAACACAAGAGGTGGTCTGAGGGTGATTTACAGATTTTTCTCTCACGCTACTGTCCTTTCATTTATGGACATAAAAAAATCCCCCTCAAGCTGCAAATTTCTTACTGTATTTACTTGCTCTGGGCTGCAAATTCCTTGCCAACCTTCTTCTATGTCACTGTCCCATCACTTAGCTTGCTTAGAGGCATCTCCTTGTTCCCAGAGGTAATAAATCTTCCTCTCACTTCATTTTGAATATTGATTCTCGTCGGTGAGACATGGTAAAATCAAACAAGCAAATGATCAAGAGTAAAACGAAGTAAAGAACACACAATTTATTCGTCACATGAATGTATATACATTCATTATTAAGAATTCTAAGAGACTTAAAAAAGTCTGCTGTGAGATTATTTGATCCTGTGAAACCAAAACACATCATAACCATATTCCTAACTTGCTAACTCATGAATCATCGTGTACAATTAGATCTCAAACCCATTGGTGATACCATTTGCCTACGCTTTCTTCGCTAACCGAGCATATAGATTGGGAGAATTTATACACTGTGGACGAACAATAAGAAGTTGGTGGAATGATCAAAGAATGTGGTTGTTCAAGAGAACAACAGCCTATCTCTTTGCCTTTTGCAGCAACATCTTGAGGATACTGGGGTTTGGGAAGTCAGCATTCGAGATCACTGCCAAGGTGGCCGATGAGGATGTGTCGAAAAGATACATGCAGGAGGTAATGGAGTTTGGTTCTTGTTCTGTGATGTTTGATGTGTTAGCAGCAATTGCAATGCTCAACATGTTGAGTTTCAGCATCGGTGCAAGTAGAGTAATCACGGAAGTAGTTGATCGTAGCCAAAAGGAAGTGACGGTGGAGATGTTTCCTCTCCAGATTCTCCTGTCTGGGATTTTGGTGGCTGTAAACTTTCCTGTGTATCAAGCGCTGTTCCTGAGAAAGGATAATGGCAGGCTGCCGATCTCTGCAACATACCATTCAATCTTTTTTGTTCTGCTGGTTTGCATTACATTCATGTATTAATTCGACTGTATTCACTTTTATATCTATGCGGTTAACTTACACGCATACATATGTATTACATATATATATATAGATCCTTCAGTTTTATGATATATCCTATTTATGAAATACTAGTTCTTCCAACTGAGCCATGCGCTTGCTGATTCATTTATATCTATTCTTTAGTTTTATGAAAACTAATATTTAGAATATAATTTTTTTTCAAAAATTTGTCTGACAAAGATTCAATTCATGTATTAATTAATCAAAATTATTTTCTGAATTATTTTTTAGAACATTTAAACATAATATAATAATTTTTTTTTGGTTAAAAAATAAAAAATAAATCTATAACGACTGTTAAATTTTGAAAACTAATATAGTACTTTACAATCATCGTGGAGACTGCAACGAGGACGGTTGAGAAAGGAAAGAAGAAGCCGACATGAAAACTCTGAAGAAGATCAGAGGTGTGGACTACCAGCTTGAGTTATACTGATATATTTATTCCAGCATTGTTATAAGAAGAACAAGCCCTCGAAAAGGAATGAACAAATTGCATAATAGTATGATGGTGATGGAATAGATTATAATTTCATAACGAAGAACGTTCCACCCTTGAAACTGGCCTGCAAAATGCAGAGTTTTTCAGTAACTTACTGCAAAATTCAAAGTGGTTGAACTTATCTACTAAGTTAAGATTATGAATTAGCATAAGTGTTCATCTGATATATGCTTCACTTGAGTCAGAGACCCGAGCTAAATTTCTATGACAATAAGCTCAAGAACTTAAAAAGCAGAGGATTTTGGAAGAGAGTTTACTAATTAAGTTCTTCCGAATTCTACGTAACAAAATTGTTTCTCTGATAATTTAGCATATGCCTTATCAAACGCAGAAGGCTTACATGAGCTCGAGAACGAGGGCAGATGCCCCTCCTCCCCCATTGCAGATACCAGCAACTCCGTACTTCCCGTTCTTATGGCTCAGTACCTGCGACAACATTGCATCTTCTCAAGAAACGAATAAAAAACATAAATCATATACAGGGTTGTGTAGATATATGCTAGTTACCCCTAACAACGTGACTAAGATACGAGCTCCACTACATCCTAATGGATGTCCCAAAGATACAGCTCCACCATGCACATTCACTTTTTCCTGAATTCATAACAAGAACAAATAACAGAATAAAGGGCTAAAGAACTTCAGTGAAATCAATCGGCGAAGAGCCCAAAGAGCAGTGAAACAACAAAAATGAACATTTAATAGCAGAGTGCATTGTCAAGCCAAATATAGGATACAGAGTTTAGTTAATGACATACAGGATTAAGGCCTAGCAACTTTTGATTGGCAAGAGCCACAACCTGCAGAAAAGATAAACCGCAGACTGAGAATCAACTACTTGATGAATAGGATAATGCAGTAAAAACTAAAGATTTCTTACAGAAAAGGCTTCATTTATTTCGTAATAATCAATTTGAGAACCATCAAGACTAGCATTTGAAATAGCTTTTGGTATTGCTAAGGCCGGGGCGGTTGGAAATAATTCAGGTGCCTGCCAAGGAAATATTGCTGAACACTCAGTTATCTGAATTCTGAAGCTCTACTAGGACCAAGAGAAATTTACACGGTATAATTTACACCTGAGCTGCATCAGCATATCCTCTGATTTTGCCAATAACTTGCAACCCAAGCTTAAGTGCTTTCTCCCCACTCACCATTACTAACGCTGCTGCACCATCACTGCCCGCAATAAAAGAATACTGTCACAAAAATGAAATAAAATTCCTATTCACATCAAATTTATGTAACAACGTTTCATAATGCGCATATGCCTTAAATGATAATCTTAGCCATAGTTTTTTCTTTAAAATTCCAAAGTGCTTCACTGGATAAGACTACTATATCTTTGAGAAATGTGCAATGCTCCCTTAAGAATGTCATTCCAGGTGTGAATTTATTATATCCTATGTATATATGAAAGATATAAGCCCACAGTCTTGCCAACAGCATTAGAAAGGCGCTGATCAATATAAAGATGAGATGATGTGCACAGTCATATTTCTAAGAGAAAGAAGACCTTATGCTAGAAGCATTGCCAGCTGTAACAGACCCACCATCCGGCTTAAAACTTGGTCTAAGCTTCTTCAACTTGGCAGCATCAAACTGAACAAGGTAGAAAGAACAAAGGCTAAAAGAAAGCAACAACCATGAAGAATTTGAAGTTAAAATTGATCAATAAAATTCATAGATATTCATTCACTAAGTCAACCTGCAGATGCATATTAATAGGGAATTCATATAAACATGGTTCATTAACTACCTAAAGAGACCGAGTACTATTTTAGGGCGGGGGAGTCTGGGCAGGGATGAGATTATTAAGAATCAGCCAGGCCGTAATGGTTCAAGTGCCCCGGTTTCTTCTCAAAGAAGCACGATTGACCTCTAAGAGCTCAACATGTCTTTCAATAAATTGCCGAAGGAGCAATAGGGTCAGTTTAATCTAAACAGGGGAAAGATACGGTCTGTCCGATGAGCTGACATGGATAAAAATCATTCCACCCATGAACCAAGAAAAGTAGAATTTAACTTAATCTTCTCCTGAATCTTTGTAGTAAGTTCAGAGGTCTACTGTTCTTTAAGTTTATCTATTCTAAGTTTATCTAAATTAATTAAACAATAGAATCCTAAGTTGCCTAAATGAGCCAGAGTAATAGAGTTCGAAGTGACCTACCGATACTGCTGATAAGCCATGAATAGATGAGGCTAATGAAATCCTATTATTTCAGATTTCCTTATATATATGACCCATTATGCATTCAATAAATCAGGATCTGAATAATTATTACTAGATTTGAGTGTTTTTCTAGATATCCAGGTTTCTACGAGTTATCATCATAGGTTGACAAGGCCTGAAATCTACCAAACTTGTAACTGAACCCCAGAGAGCTGAAACCATAACAGACTAATTTTTTCCTTGTGGTGATGGTGGTTGGGGGTGGGGGAGGATCTAGAATCTGCCTTGCACTCATCGTACAAGTCCCCCGCTTTATTCCGGATGAAGAAGGGATGCAACCAAAGAGATCAACCTGTCTTACCATAAAACCAGCTAGACAAGGGACTAAAGCACTTTTTTCTCTTTGGAGCAAAGATGTGCAACCCTCGTGCATTCGATATAACTATATTATCAAAAAGGTGTCCACTTGTTGTGGACTTCAAACCTCTTATCTAAACAGTTAAATATAGTAAAACACAAAATAATCGTTCAAAGGGAATAAGATTACATATTCATGTAGATAAGTATTGATAGAAAATTATATCACATTTACCTTCAGTAAACCTTCATCCTTGTCAACTACTATGAATGGTTTCCCTCTGCCCCTAGAAACTTCAACCTATAGTTGCCAAAATATGAACAATTTGATGCTAAACTGAAATGTTGAACTTTGTTTAATTATGAAGGAATCAGAAATCAAACCGGAACTATTTCCCAAGCAAAGAGACCCCCTTTTTGTGCAGCAATTCCACGCTCAAAGCTTCGAATAGCATACAAATCCTAGAAGAAAGCATAGGTTTAATAGACAAGTAATGACAAAATGTCAAGAAAATCAAGAAAGCCTTAACCACGTGAAGTCCATTTGTTGACATAATAGTAATATGTCAAAGAAAAGAGAAACACAAATTGGAATTCCCAATAGTTTGTGCATGCTTTCCAAAGTGAAATAATCATATGATAAGAAGTGCATAAGAGGACAAACAATAGCAAAAGCTTAAAACTTGCTTAGTAGAACTCTATATGAGAGTATCAGAAATGATAAGTATGAAAAAAGGTTGGCTGAAGTTGAACAAAAATATTACCTGCTCTTCTCTTGGTATCATATGTTGGTCAGCACATATTTCTGCACATATTCCCATTCCGAAGTCATTATATACATCCCACAAGCCATCTTTGAGCATCCCATCAATGATAGCATCATGACCTAGTCGAGATCCCTGTCTGCTTGCCAAATAAAGTCGGTGAATTTTTACAACGTAAGTATAAGCAGAAAAAAGAGATAACGTATACAGTCTTAAGACAACAAAATATATTTATGATGTTCCCTACCATAGCATTCACTACACTGAACTAGCAAGTAGTTGCAGTAAAATAGGATGACACACATGTTATAGTCCAAAAATTTCCATTCTGATCAGACAGCACGGGTGAATATATATAGTGGTGTTGGTTCTCGGTAGATGAGAATGAGTGGGATTATGTAACTTGGTAACTAAACCAACATACACAAACATCCTCATCAAATTGTTAGGCGATTGGAAGGACTAAGAAAGCTTGTCAAGGACAACAATCAGCCTCATGGATAGTAATGGAAGCATATTTAAAAGTCCTAAACAAAATTCTTTCTATCAGAAAAGAAAAGCAACACAGACCTTGCTTCTGCTAGATACTTGGGAGCATTTGACATGCTTTCCATGCCGCCAGCTACGACAACATCATTAATGCCCAATTGAATAGACTGTGCTGCTAGCATCACCGCTGTGTCAAGTTGATGGAAAACGTATAAGTACTCACTACATATCCCAATAAACTCCTAGAAGAAAATATACCATAATATCTTCAAATAAGAAAGCTACCTTTCATCCCTGATGCACAAACTTTGTTAACAGTGGTGCAGATTACTGAATTGGGTATACCTGCACCTAGTGCAGCCTGTCTAGCAGGAGCTTGCCCTAAATTTGCACTTAGAACATTCCCAAAGAAAACCTCTTGCACGAGTGATGGATCAAGGTTTGACCTTTTAAGAGCACCTGTAAATGGATAAAACAGAATAGTAGGGAAAAATCGTCCCAAGCAACAATAACTAAAAGGTATAAAGCAAACAATAGTAACTTAAAGAAATTACATTCAATTGCTATTGATCCTAGCTTCGTTGCAGAAAGAGAGGAAAGAGACCCAAGTAAGCCGCCCACGGGAGTACGTGCAACCCCAACAATACAAACATCTGTTCCATCAAAACACTGCAGGTAAGTGACAAGAAAGGCCAGACCATGAACTCTCTATATAATAACCAATATTTCTTTTATCATACAGGTAAAGAAACAAACAGATGAGATGATGCCCTGTGGCATCCAATACCCAGAAATGATCACATCACAAAGTACGTGAAGCAGGAATATGATGAATGAAAATGGCATGTACTAGCAGAAGAAGGAAGAGAAAATCGACCTCGAGGTTGGATAGGATCCGAAGAGACTGAAGAAGCCATGAGCAGTGTCTGTGAAAGATAATCAAGAAACCTGCAAAGTTAACATCTAACTTCGACTGTTAAAACCAGAGGAAATATATCAAGCCTCAGTAAATTCCAGATGAACTAGAAAAAATAACATCACCTGTTATTAAAGATCAGAGAAACAGAGTAGGGCGAGCGAAGGAGATGAGAGCTGGCTGGTTCTTGAGACGACAAAAATCTTTAAATCATGGATGAAAAATTGAAAGGGATGGTGACGTGAGAGCGAGAAAGGCAGCAGCTTTGGAAAGCACAACACGCATCTTCGTGTCATAGGATTAGGATTGCCTTAGCAGAGTTCTATTTTGGTTATGTAGTGTTTCCTGGGTAGACTGCATAAGCCGACTCCAGACATCCTGTAACGGGAGTTAGCCGGAAGCAAAAAACCACCTTTTCCTTGATTGTTCCACTGGATCAAATTAATGATTACATTTTTAATTAGAATGATCAGCACTGTATTTATGCTTATAGAAATTGAATCTGTTCATTTTGATTAAAAAGAAATTATTTGATTGAAAAGTATATTTTTTGAAAGAGGATTAGAGAATAAGAAAACAACCAAATTAACCAATACATCTTTAACAGAACAAAGAGATTTGCTAAAGTCAATAATTAAACAAACAATTAAAAAACCCAAAACACCCACAAAAGTTAAACTCAATTTCCACCCTCTCAGGAAGATTTCTTGCAAATTTTTAGAGAACACGAATTTATATGAAAATTTTACCCAAGAAAAATTTTTGGAGAGAACTAACACTTGCTCATATTAGAATGGATAAGATCTGTTCCTCTGGCCACTTTTTTTGACTCCCTTTTCGGATTTAGTAAACCCAACAATATTTGGTCATATCCAAACTCTTGTTGCTTCTTCTTCACAAAGGAATTAGAAGTGCTTTTCTTTCAATATGCCTCAAGACTTGTGAAGAATTTATTTAAGGAAACAGCATTGGCTTTTTCTTGTTTACCCAGAAGATGAAAGAATATATATCGGAGCCGTCACGAGTAAACAAGCTTTTGAAATCCTCTTTATCATTCAAAATACGCCGAAACGCAATAAGTCTCTTGTTGCACATCCACTTTTGGCTATTTAACTTGGTCAGTTCGTTCACATATTCACAAAACAGCTCCACCAATGAAAGCGTTCTGCATATCTTATCCACATTAAGCACAAAAAGAAAAATGAGAGTCAGAACAAGTCATTGTTTCATTGCTCCCAAGATTCTGATCAAACAACAAGTCTAAAGGTGAGGTTGATTCGAGTTGTCTCTGCCTTGGCTCGCTTTGGCACAGAGTGGAGCCAATCCCGCTGTGTGTAACCTTTCATTACTAACAATGATCCGTGCTTTAGTGTGAAGGAGTGCTGATCATCCGAGTTGCTACTCTTCAATCTCTTGGTCGTAGGCTCTTCATTGGATACTTTCCCTAGCAGTAGCACAAAAGAAAATCATAAAAGATGTTAAGTGGCAGAATTTTTCTTCTGCTTGATTTTCTCATGTCAATACAAACTAAAATGATAGGCTGAACCATTAGAATATGGAATTAGCTTGCTGATACAAAACCATAAAACAAGATGGCATACGAAACAAGACTCATTGTAGGTTGATTTTCAAGATTACATGGTTCATATATCAACTTAGCAAAGACTACCACTTAACAAGATCAAGTATTTGGAGATAACAAGCTTGATCATGATCATACCTTGGGATGATTTTCTGGGTTTCTTCTTCAACAGAAATTCCCTTTCACATCCAAAAGAAACCGAAGCGATTTCTGGGGTTGGTCCATAAAGCTTCTCATCATCAGCATGCCAAGCCACATAGTCATTGCCGCCTTTATACCTATTTAAAAGCAAACTGTTGAATTTACTTCCTGGAAGCACTTCATGGACCTAGAAGAAACAAAAGGCATTAGATGCCACTTGAATAGCTCATGTACTAGCGGTAATATTCAGGAATAATTATAGTCTCACTGCATCCAAAATCTCCTTGAGTGGAGGAAAATCATCCCAAGAATAAGCATGTGGTTGATATCCACTGTAAACCAACTCCGGCAATCCGGAGCTTGCAATGTAACATGTATCTCTAGGCTGCAGAGAAAGGATAAAGAGACAATTGAACACTCGTATTCAGCGAGAATATTGACATCTCAGACAAATTAACATGGAGATCGAGGTTGAAAAAGACAAGCATTGGCTCTAAATGCAGATTCTCCATACTCAATATGCATCCATAAAGTCCAGGCTTCAATTTGTAGATCTTAACACAGTCATTAATCTAAAGTTTGAATTACTGATAAAGAATATATGAATAAATGTACGTCGCTTGATATGCTTTTGTTGATGCATTACCAGATAGATTATCAAAACCTAAATAGTTCATTCAAAGAAAATTTACATGGGCAACTAGATAGTTCATCTAATGCTAATTTCACATGGGAATGATTGGCTGGAAATGATCGCCAAAGATGGAAAATTTGAATGGTAGGTATAACTCCTTTTCAGTGGAATAAAACCCAGAAGCTCCATTCAATTGTTAATGAAACGAAATAAGAATTTTTGAAGATATACAAAGTAAAGAACCAATATTCATTTTCTCAGCAACCAAACAGACTTCCTGATTACCAAAAAAATATTCAATTTTCAGCGAATTGCAATATACAATCAGAGAAAAGGAGGCATGGACTACGGACCTGGAGACAGGAGCGACCGAAGACGCGAATGGTAGGTCTGGTCCAACGAATATGCTTGTCGAGGTAATTGAAGAAACTCCATGATTGCTCGTACCCAAAGAAGCTCGGAAAATACACTACTTGGCTTCCGTTACCCAGGTCCTTAATCCTCTTCCCCTTTGCACCATCGTTAGGGTTAGGGTTTGGATTTGAGGTCTTTTCCTCTGGGACTGCCTTTAACTTCAAATTAATTGCAGCCATTTTTACGCGCCAAGCTAATGTCCCTCTTCCTTCTATTCTCATCTATGCTTTTTTTTTTTCCATTGAATAATAAAAATTAAATGAAAATATAATTTTTTCATTATAATTTAAGAAAAAAGTTATCCAATTAGCAAATTCAACATTTGTTACAATTTATTTTTTTATTATAATTTTATCTTCAATATTTTTATTTATTTAAATGTTAAATTTATTTATTTATTTATTAACAAAAAAAACTAAAATAATTAATTATTTAAATTAATAAATTAATAATAATTTAATTAAAATATCTAATATTGTGTTTGGATGATAAAATATTAATGTGCAGGTACGGTAATTCATTAGATTTGTTTTATTTGGATCACTTCAAAAATAAATAGTATTATTGATTGAGTAGTTTTTAGCGGTAAATTATTTTTTAAATTTTTCTAAATTTTTTAAACTACTGATTCAGTAAGTTTTAATGGTTAAATATTTTTTTTTCTCGTTTTACTCTCACAGTTATTTATTAATTTTTATTTTACCCTTAAATCCAAATTTTATTTTTTTTATATTGAGTATTGAAAAATTAAATTTTTATTTTTCATAATAAATTTATTTTTTAATGTTTTAAAAAAATTTATTAAAAATTAAAATTTATATAATATTACAAATTAAATGATTTTATTATAAATTAAATAAATTTTTTTATTTAATATTACGTACAAAGATAAATTAATATTTTAACTGAATATACAAATATACTATTTTATCAATTCAAACAAAACAGTTATCATTATTATACATTAATATACAATCTTTCTAAAAATGATATAATTTTGTAATTATCTTCTTATTTAATTATCAAATATTATCGTACATTAATTATCCAAAATAAAAATTAAACCAAACACAGCATAAACATCACCTAATTATTTTAAATTTTTCTATAAATAAAAGAATAAATATACATTTAAATCAAATGAAAAACTTTATGATAAAATTATAATGAAAAAACACATTAAAAATCAAATTTCATAAATTAATTTAATAATTTATCTATTTTAAGCCAGAACTTAAATCTTAAAAAGCATAAATCCAACAGTGCATCTTGAAAGAAATTCCCCCATCAGAATATGAGATTATAAATCAAAGCAGCACTCCAGGAGTAAATGAAACTTCAAAAGCATACATTCAAAGATAGTTTACTTCACAGGTTCAGCTTATACAATCATTTGAACAGACAAACAATCAAAGGTTATTACAATACCATCCATAAAAATTTACAGTTCCCACCGGAGGGGAAGTTTCCCGGAGTTGCATCTTATCGAACTTCATATGAGTTTCAAACCAACTAGGTTATTCCAACTCGCCAACCAGAACGAGAACCAATTTGGTAAACAGAAAGAGGATCATTCATCTATGTTTCGAAACTAGTTAGAGGACTATATATACCTAAGCTAATGGCTGAGCTTCTGTTCTGCACTAACTTGAAGGGGAAACAGGAGGATCAATTAACTTGAGCTTTAGTTCTATCTCCCCAGATTCAACTCCACCAAGCCTTAACCAAACACTCTGCACTACCTCGCCATTAATGGAGCTAATAAAGCTCTCCCTTGATAGACAGTTTTCACCGTCTGGTACAACCTTCCTTAGTGCCGTCTCCCCGGAAGAAACTCGTAGAACATGACTCAATCGACCAGCAGTAACAAGTGGCTGAAGGTTAATAAAAGCATGTCCCATTTTGTCATCTGCCTTGAAACGATCTTTATCAAATACTTCCTGTGAAAAAAGAAATTGAATATGACTGAGGATAAGCTACTAATTATTCTACCCACCAAATATATTCACAAGTAATCTTTAGAACATTCTAACTACTTCACCCACAATGTAACTGATATATAGATTTACAGCATGAGCCTTGCATCTATGAGGATATCAAAATCCTTATTCATCCTGGTGAACGAGTACGAGATAGAAACAGATAGGAGGATTAATACATGATCAAATAATTAACAAAGTGAATCAAGATATCAGCAGCGACAAGATCCAGAATACTAATAGAAGAATAACAATTTGCAACTAGATGAAAGCTGAATTAAGAAAAATGTTTAACGATAAACTATTCAGATTAAGAACTAATAAATTCCAATATCAACTTTCAACACAATTCATGGAGCTGAGTTGAAGAAAAATGTTCAACGATAAATTATCCAGATTAAGAACAGCTAAATTCTGACTTCAGGTTTTCACAAGATTCATGGATTCGGATAAAAGAAATGTCATAATGTTGAAAACAAATACGAATAATTGAAGCCTAAGAAACTTACTAGTGTAAGAGCCCCGACAGGTTCTCCGAGACTGAAACTTAGCTCTTCATTCCAGACAGGATTAAGGCAGCTGTTTATAACCTTGGTTTTCGCCATCTGGTGGGATGGAAGAAAATTATTAGTCTATAGAGTTTGCATCTCAAAATGATCATTTCTTTCTCGGTAATAACACATTGATAACGATTTAAGACTAGAAACACGTGCTTGAAGAAAGAGTAGTAGATTACTTGATTGCCTAACTTGACCACAACATAAGGATCGCTGGTTTTAAAATCCCGGATCACCAATCTTTTCCCTCGCACAACAATCACTTTCAGCAGTCCTAGTTGCTCCCCCATATTTGACCTGGAAATTCAATGATGGATTAAGTAAGAAGAAGAGAATCCAATTCATTGTGTAAAAATCTCCCTAGCCAAGTGCAAATTCAACAAAAGCCTCCAACCAACAGCCACAAGATGATGTAATTAGATATCACAAAAAGGACATGATCAAACGAATAAACCCATTTCAAGAAAGAACATGTGTAAAGAGGGGTGACCAGGAAAGGGCACCAAAACACAAATATCCATGAAAATCAACATTCCTGAAGTCTGAGGGATAAGCCTAGAACTGTTTTAAGGTATGGTAATAACAACATAGCAAAGACGAAAGTGGAATTGATGATGTCTCCAGAATAAACCAAGATACAAAAACTCATCTCCAAAAAAAAAAAACTAAGATCTGCAAAAGAAAAGAAAAAAAAAGCTCAATTCTTGGGATGGTAGTGTAGAAAAGATGGAGAAAAGAGATACCCAGGTTAAAACTCTGGACTTCAAAGCCAACAAAGGAAATCTAAGAACTACCAACAAAACCTATGGAAGCACAGCCATCTACGAACACACATACAGAGAATCATATACTTACAAATACTGTAAGGTAAGTGGACCTTTCTAGAGTAAAGAATGAAGAATATATTAACAAGGCAACAACAAGGTGCCACTCAAAGAAGGAATAGATTAAAAGGACCTTACAGATCAGCTCTTGAGAAGAACTGGACGTAAGGAGAAAGAATTGATTTGCAGAGAAACAACGTTAAATGAAGTAGAAAAAATAAATAAATAAAGATGGGAACTCCATTTTAGCAATGAAGAATGACAATACCAGCATTTTATACAAAGATAGAGTACATCAAAAATGGAAGCAGAAAAACTTTAAACAAATCACTGAAAAAGTAACCGAGTGAAGCTACTTAAACTTACCCTATCCACACCATTTAAAGTCTCAAAGAAAATAAACCAGGATAGAACCCAGTTCTGTTTACTGAGAGAAAAAAAAAAAAAAAAAAAGAACTTACCGACAGGAAAGCTCGGCGTTTACGGTGTCTCAGAGCTGATGGAAGAAGACAGACAGCAGAAAATAGGGGATTGTAAATACAGGTCGCCCAGGCACGAGCTACAGTTGCAGACAAAGTCTTTTGATTTGGCTTTCGATTGGGGTTGGTTTGACTGTTGACCATACAAGATTCAAATGATAACAACTCGGTCCATTTCGGGAAGAAAGCTGTCTGCATTAATTGCGAGCATTCAATATTTTTCTACACTTTATTTTCAACAATTAATTTCTAAATTTTATAATCTAATAATTTTTTTTTTGTTTTAATTAATTTCTAATAATATTTTCTCACTTTTTATGAATTTATTTTGGGGTGTTGGTAAAAAAAAAAGAAATAATAATAATTTATTTTCTGGGGTAATATTTGATATATTTTGTATTAAAAGAATTAATGGTCTCAAATTACTTTAAGAAAATTGAAACCCAAATTTTTATATTTTGATTAAGTTCATATATTAAAATTACTAATTACAATCTAATTAACCTTTTAACTCTAAATCACTTTTTTTTTTTTAATTTCTCTGCATCTCTTTACTGTTTGATTATATTTTAATTATCATATTTTAGTTATTAGTTATTACCATTAATTTGTAATAATATAATAATAAAAAATATATAAGTAAATAGCTGAATATATTATCTGATATTTTTATATTATTCTTAGCATATAATTAGTAGCCTTATTATATGTTAGATGTCACCTCATCCTAACTTTGAAATTAAACATACAAAATATGTTATTAATTGTTAAGTCACGACATTATCAGTAATATAAATTTTAAAAATTTCATAGATATGTTAAAACGATCGTAAATCTTAAACGGTACTCTTTTTTTTGGTACTTTTTAATAATACACATTATACTTTTTATCTCGTCGGAAAAAAAAAAAAAAAAAAAACTAGGATAGTGTTTCGAGATTAGAATTAAGCATAAGTAGAATGAAAGTTATCGCAATAAATACATAGTGTTCAAGATATAATCATCTTAATCACCTTTCCCAGTTCCAACTTATTTGAAAAACATCAAAGATAATTACAATTTTGCTTCTATCCCAATTCCAACCTTTGTTGATTTTTGAGGGTTTGATTATGTGCCCAAAAAAGTGAGAGAAGTAGAAAAGCTGAATCAGAACCCCAATTTGCTACTGTAAAACACAAACAAACAAGAAGGTGAATATTTAGCATCCAAATATTGAGAGGGAGAGAGTGAGAGAGCAGTGTAAAATTTGCAAACAAGGGAAACAAGTATCATTTTGGATGGATGTCAGGGGCTGAACGTGAATAAACTTACTTAAACTTAAAACACAAACTATCCTGAAATACAAACTATACATATTCTGGCTTTCTATCTATTTCTGCTTTCATGGCAGTTAGAAGGATGTAACACATCCCCCTGAATCATTACAACTATGAAATCTTACAATCTACAGCCAGTTACAGGTCATTTCATTTCAACGCACAAGCTTCATATTCCTCCTCTAATTTTCTAGGACTCCCCTCCTACAGATGTTATTTCTTACATTCTATATACTTATTAGTATGTGCACAATATCAATTTCCCATCATTCTCCTTCTTTTCTACCTCTTAAGGTACCTGTATCTGAAGCAGCACCGGTGCTTTCTGAATTTCCAGGGATCTGTAGTATAAAGGCCTAGACCCTATCTTACTCATTTTGAGCTTGACTTCATCGCTTTATGCTTCCACATGCTCTGCATTCGAAAAAAAAAAAAAGAAAAATCAAATCGATATTCAAAATGTAAACTACAACTGCTTATTAACATTCAGAAACTGAAAGCAAATCTCTCGTACAAGAGGCTCATCATCTGATATCTCGGCATTCCTGGCGTCATCAGCTATGGAAGACTCTCTATTTGATTTTTTCACATTTGTAGGTCTACTTCCAACCTCATTGTCTTCTTGATTCTGTTCAGAATCTGATTTGTCAACTTCATGGGCTTCTTCTTCTCTTGAGCCTTCACTTGATCCAGCTTCCTTCTCATTTAAGCTTTCGCTTGATTCAGCTTCTTTCTCATTTAAATCGGATTTTTCATTATCTCCAGATTTCTGAGCTTCCCCAGAAATGCTCTCATGTTTCTGTTCAGAATCTGATTTCTTTCCATCATCTGAACCCACATCACAATTCGGGCTCCCCGTTGCATCTTCCACACTTCTTTCCCTGGATGGGGACTTCACATTCTTGTCAGATTCCTCCCCGTCTGTTAAATTCTCATCCAGTTTATCAAGACGCTCCCATTCAGAGTCACCTGCCATATCACATATCAAAATTGGAGAAGGCCATACAGTAAACACTCCATCACACATACAAAAGAAAAATATACATCTCCAAAGTACGGTAGACAAACTGTTATAAAGTGCAAATACAAATAAGACAAAAACTTTGACAAAAATATTTGAGAAACCATACTTGGGTCAACTTTATAAGGCTTAGGGGCTGAAATTGATTTAGCATTTTTGACCCTCTCCTTGTTGTTCTCAGCTTCGCCGGAGTTAGTTTTTGGTGCACCTTTTTGTCCATGCTTTACATTCTTCTTCGGAGTTCTCTTCCCTTTGACACTAGAAACAAATAGAACTCAACTTATAAAACCTAAAGAGGTAAATTCCATGCCGCAAAAAGTGCAGTTCAGATGCAACATTTTACTCACATATTAAATTGGTCCTTAATCTGACAGGAAGCACCTAAACTCTTGGTTTTCTGTCCAGGTGACCTGTGAATAATTAAGATAAGCAACTATAAAAGGAGGAACTCCAAGATTATAACCAACAAGAAGACAACTACAAACAACTTTCAAGTCTAAAACAAGGCTATAAGACCATGATGTATGAAACAATTACTGTAGCAAGCTTTTTTTGAGAGCCAAAAGACATGGATTTCCATTCACAAAGATATACATACAAAAAGAATTCTCCATAGAACTGTGAAAAACATTATAAGCTTCAACTAGAACAATATATGAATAAACAATAGGACCATGACATGCTGACCCAGTATAGTAGAGAACTTTCTAAAAAAGCAAAAAACATGTATTTCCATTCACAAGGACCCACGGCACAAGGAGATGCTGCCTATACACATACAAAAGACTTGTTATAATGCTCTAGAAAACCTAGCATGCCTCAACTAGGATAATTTATGACCAAAGACAGCATCAAAAAGAAAACATACACTTCTGTATGAGAACCCTTCAATGAACTCAGCTTCTGCAAATGGTGCAATTGGAGAAAGAAAAAAATGAGGTTAGTTGCTACTTGATGATTTGATCAAAGCACCAAATGAGAGTCAGGAAAAACTGAAACTAGAGCACTTTTAACCTTCGTAGCCTTGCGACCATTGTCTATGAGCTCCCACCGCTCTCTTTCCAGTCGAAGCACTTCCACATCTCCATCATCATATAATACCTATTGACATGAACAAACAACAATATCATTAAGACAAATCATATTTGAGAAAAAGTGGTTACCAAGAAGTTCTAAAATAAGGAAGTGTGAACACATGTAGAGAGAGAAAAGGAGAGAGAAAGGGATAAGAAAACAGCTCACCACATGCTTCTTTTTTAGAGGATCATAAGACTTTACTGTCCCACTGTAAAACCTGTTGATTTTGTTCCTCAGAAGTCAACTTTTTGAATAATCATGTTCTGTCTAATCTTTCTGAAAGGTATATCCTGCATTCATGTTCTATAAAATAAAAGACTTACTGCTTATCCAAGGGCCACCAGATTTTTATTTTGTGACCGATCAAGTCATCAGTATTACTTTCATCTTCCTTAGTTGAACACTGAAGAAGAAAAACAATAAACCATAGGTTATAAAATTTTTATTAGAGGAGTTACAAATAATTATATATTCAAATAAAAAAGAATAGGAGGAGAATTGCAAACAGAGAAACTCAATCATTGAAGAAGAAACGTATTATCTATACTAGAATATTCTAAATAGAACAAGAAAATAGATGATAAGAGGACCATGGTTTATGTTAAAAAATTAGAGCAGAAAATGACAAAGTATTGAAAAATCGGTTAGAAATAGATGGATTTTTCACCTTTGCCAAACCAGATAGGCTTCGTCTTTTTCTTTTCTTTGCAGATCCAGTGGAAGACTTCAAACTACTATTTGTATTCTTGTTGTCGCTCTCTGTAAGCACACTAGACCTCTGCAAACAAGGTAGAAAAGCTTACCTTCATAATTCTAACAACCAAGTAATCAGAATACGAAAGCGAATTCTGGTCAGAAAGCTTACCTTCATATCATCATCATCAGCTTCTCCACTTTCAACTCCCTCATCATTCTGATGCCAACTAGAACCCTTGCCTTTATGTTTTGGCAAGAAGCTTTTGTTCTTCTGGAAGCTTGATACCAACAAATCTGAGCTAGTGCTCTCAGGCATTCCTTTCCTAACGGGTGTTTTGTCTTTCATATCAGGGAAAATGTCTTCATCCATATCACTTTCTTGATGGGAATCATCCCCTGGCGTTTTTGAAGTAAGCTTAGAAGTACTTTTTGAAATCTTGAAACTACTATGAGCAGATGATGATCTACGACGTTTAGGAACTTGAACAGATCCTGCGTCATTAACTTTTCTTTTTCCCCCTTTTTTATGCTCTCTGTCCATTTTTGGTTTCTTGTTTGGAGAAGGTCCATGGCCATTAGTTGATTCAAACTTGGGTATTTCCAAGTTATCCAAATTTATTTCCCTCACCATTTTCAAAATATCTACATCATTTCCAGCGTTCTCTGTTTCAGCTGGTAAAGATTTGTTCTTTTTCCCCTTTCCTGCCTTGGCTCCTTGAGATTTCAAACGCTTTAGCATCTTCCCCAGTGGTTCATTCCCATCCTTTTCGCTGTCTTTCAGGGTTTCATCCTCAGCAATTCCGGAATTAGCCTGAAACAGTAGTAATAGTCAGTGAAAGATGCAACATACGATCACATCACAACCACACAGCAGAAAGAATTCTTTGAGTAAGAGACATACTGATCCATCAGTTTCTAACTTCAGTGACTCAAAGTGAGCAAGGACACTCTCATCAGCCAGCCATGTTTGTCCTTCACTTGCCTAACCAAAGAATGCAATGGCATTAGATAGTCACAACATTGAACTGAGTAACCGTCAAAGATTAAGAAATACTGAAGTTAAATGCTCTTGCCAACTCCAACAGGAAAAAAATTTATGAAGTGGTTTTCTCCTCTCTAAAAATAGCTTCCAGTATACATTTAATTAAACAAGAAAACTTTAAGCAGAAAAGCACTTACCACAGAGTCATCGCCTGCTTTATCCTCACATGGTTTGTACAGAGATGGGGGCAGAGAGACTGAAACACTCAGCCCTTTTAGCTCTTCGCCCTTCTGAGCCAAGCGTTTAATAATTGACAACCCAAGATCACATATAGCATGTGAATTCTGAGAATTAAAACAATTATATATATAAGCTTCGAGATTTGCAATTGGCTAGGGAACTCACAAGCTTTGTTTTTCATGCAATTATATTTGGTTTCTTCTTTTTTCCTTTTTGGTGTGTAAATTTCTACTATTCTGATAACCAAAATAATAGAAAAACAACTTTAAGTTACAGAAATTCCTTCCCAACCTTTGACTTTGTTGCATCAACTATGTCTTCTGAGACCTTGATACTTTGAAAGATGGAAACCATAGCAGAAATGCTCTCCTTCTCTTTCTTGTTATTAGCTTCAGACTTCACATCTTCATCTTTATTCACCAGAAGAGAAATAACAATGTACAACTGCCTGGAAATAAAATCAATAGAAATCATTCTAAGAATAAGGTAGGGAATATTTTAACCCACCCTTGAAGCCTGCAATCCTAATAGCCCACCGAGTTTATTAACATAACTAGTCATGTCCCTCAATAAAATTCACAAGATAGGAAAACACAAGAGACCAGCATGTATACCCATAGAACAGACAACAAAGCATGTTCACATGTTAGCAAACATATTGCTAACATGAAGCAAGTTCAACAACTGCAAATGCTTACAACAGAAAAAACCCGACTAACTGAAAGAAATTCTCTCATACTAATTAATGAGCATCTGAAATGAGAAATGACTTCGATCCAAAACATCACAAAGATTGCAACAGTAGATAGTTTATTTGTCTACTCTCTGTAGGAGACAATTATCATTTTTCGTATAAAATAGAAGATTTATTGAAAAGAGAATAGACACAACAAGGGAGGAGAAGATATCCTCCTAGAAGAAACAAAATTGATTGACAAACCGTAACTCCCAAAAAGAAGAAAAAAAACGTAAGCCTTTGCAAAAGCAAAAGCCCAGCATATCCCAAGGGAAGTCTGGAGACTAAGAATAGCAGTGAAAGACCCTAACGTTAAGATCCGACTTGAAAACCCAAAAACCAGCTGAAGATGCATCTCTGCATTAAAGCCTTATTATTGCATTTAGTTCAAGTTCATTTTTTCTCATTCTATTCTTAGACCTTAATTATTTGATATGTAGAACTTAATAACAATTTAGGTATGTGATGCATAATTAACCATTTCTAATCAAACTCTCAATTTCACAATGATGGATCTGAATGCCTATTTGTTAACAAATGAAGCACACCAATTTGATTTGTGCTTGGAATTAACTTGAAATTAGAAGGCTATTTTTAATCAAAATTTATTCTATTACTGTTTTATTCTTAGATCTTAGTTATTTTATATCAGAATTTAACAGATTTAATGCATAATTGATCCAACTGCACTCACACCTTTAATTCCACAATGATGAACTTGCATTTCCACTCGGTAACTTGATTTAGACATGGAATTAACTTGGAATTAGAATTCTATTTTACTCAAATTATTGTCTCTTTTATTACTCTCATTCCTGTTTTAAAAAATTGAAATTTGAAGAACTAAACCTATATTCCTGGCACTATTCCCTCCAATAAAGCAAAGAGATGACTCCATATCTGCCAAGCCACATAAAAAATGGAGGGGAAGGAGCTAATATCAGGCAAATATCATATTGCACTTCATGATTCCCAAGCAGAGGTCACCTCAGACAAGATAACTGTAGCACATCCCTAAGAATGTTAGCATGAGACCAATTAAATTCCACAAGACCCCCACCACCAAAAAAATGGGCGCAGTGATACAATGTTCACACACATAAAAAAATGCATATTTTAAGTTCAGAACCAATGCAGAAATATACCTGTATATTAGTTCATATGCCTTCACATCTTTGCACTTGTCTACATCAGGACATGACTGATGAGCAAGTGCATGAACCAGATATGAGAGAATGAGTTCAGGATATGTTATTGAGGGATTTGCTTCAGATTGTGTAGAGATTTGCCGTGCCTTTGCCTGCTGAAGCATTTGAATTATGTCAGCCAGATTCTGTTTTTCCTGCAATTTTGAGCCAACACAAAAGTTAACCCGAAAATTTTGCAGATACTACTACAACAGCAAATAGAATATACCCCTAACTTGAAGACAGAATAATTTCGAGAAATAATGTCTAATGATGACACCTCTTCTAACTCAAGAAGCTTTGATCCTGTAATGCTAAATAGGAAGGCACAAACATATTTTGCATCCAGAAGACGGTCCTTCACATACTGATGAACTTTTCCCAGAAACAGTTTCTTAGCCTGGGGAAAAGAAATCTACACGACCCAAAAATGGAAGTAAGAAAAGGAAAAGGAGAAGTAAAACACAGCAAATTTACTGTTTACGTCAACAAAAATATAATGCTAAAAGAAATTCTTAAAATGGAAGCACCTCAGGTATTCTCAAAGTTAAATGAAATATATCAATGGGTATCTTATCATCCCAGTGCCTTGAAAGACGAAGAACCGCCTTTGCAGCAGCAAGCCTCAGATGGCTCTTATCGACTAAACTGTAAGTTAGAGAAAAAAAAACTTGTACATCAACTGCAGTAAGATAAAAAGCAAATGGACCTCATAAACAAGTAACATAATCCAAGATTATTAATCAAGCAAAATAAACTCACCTAGACTTTATTTCTTCTGATATTTCACCAAAAGAAAGCATGTTTTTAAGGATTTCCAGAAGGCCATCGATACTGGGGCGAAGATGAGCATCTTTAACAGGCAAGTAGCTCTTAACCAATGTCTTAATTCCATATATCTGCAATAAAAAAAATAATGCATAACAGTAAAAGAGATTATTCAAGATTTTAGAACCAGAAAATCAAAAGACTAAATTATCAAGTCAAATCCAAAGATAATTCCAGATGTCTTCCTTAACTTAAAACTTAAAATAAACAATCATAAAATTCAAGACTTCCCAAAATGACCAACCTTCAACAGACTGAGTTCAGTCCTGTCATCCCACGATGCATTCTCTTTGTCTTCAGTTTTCTGAGAAAATGAAGGGTGCTTAAACATAAGAACCTAATAAAGTCATAAATTGAAAATAACTGCAAAAACCAAACATAATAGGGAACAAATACATCATTTGTCCTCAGAATCTTGTCTTTAACGAATTCCACAATTTCACTTTCTCTAGTTTCAAAAACCGGCAATGCTGTCTGTGCTATGCAACCCAGAGATTGCAGCACAGATGGCAGATGTGTCTTCTCCTCCAGCATGTCCACAAGCCTCTGACAATTGAGCACAGAAAATGTCAGATTTTACGCATATTAATAACCTTGAGAGCTTACAAATAAAATGATCTGACCAATTGAATTACTAGTCATGCATGAAAAAGTAGCATAGAACCTTGTATAGAACAGAAAGAGACTTGAGCCCATCATCCTTTGTTATTGCAGCAAGGGCATGTACAGCATACTTAGCCTGCCTACGACTGCCTTCTAAACAGAGTCTCTCCAACATTAGGTCAATCGAACTGCAGGAATGAAAAATCAGAAAGATGAAAAGAACATAAACAAAGAACTATCTGCTGGAAGTCAAGAGAATTAAAAGTTTTCACCTTGATGACACAGCAAGCTGCTCTCGGATGGTACCACCAGCCTTTGCCAAAACATGCAAAGCCCCCTCTTTTATCATTTCATTATCATCCTTCAGAAAATTTACCAGTTCTTCTTCAGCCCCACCCAGCAGAGATGGACAGAAGCGTGCAAGTATCTGAATTAAAAAAGCCAAAAGAATTTTAGAAACATGATTTTGAACTGCTACATGTCAAAAGGAGAAAAAACAAGCTGCTACTTGATACAACTGGATGCTACAAGGCTACAATTTAGCAACTTTGCCCTATAGATTATGAATCAGGAATATTTTGATTCAAGATTAAACGTCTGATCACTTTAAACCATTTATATGCACAAATAATTGACCACCAACAGCATATTGCAGACAAATTTCAGAAACAAGCAAAGACAATGCCAAATAATGCAGAATGATTCTGGTTAAAAAGAATAAAAAAAGTGCCGGTACTATTTGTAATTACCACTAATATGTCTATGCAAGATAAAATATATTGTGTATTTCCAGCAGATTTTTGCACAGCAGCCTCCAGAAAAATCTCGTTCACATGCTCCTTGTTAAAAAGAAGATAAGAACACTTCACGGAGAGAGTTCCCAGAAAATCATAGAGCCGATGTTTCTCGCCAAGTATTTTAAGTAAATCATCCTGCAAAGATGTTGTAACAAGAAGAAAATTATTTATACAGAAAATAAATATTCAAATACCAAATCTTCTGCCAAAAGGATAATTTTTCACTGATATAATATGATTTATACAAGTAGAATTTGCATGATACTATTTATGGAAATATTATAGTGCTCACCCGACCAGCAGAAGCTTGATGGAAGCTAGTTTTTGGATCAAGCAAATTCATCAAAATCTTCCAGATATTAGCATCTTTCAACTGATCAAGAATCTGAAAATTCTCCTCAGCTTTTGCAGGCTCAGAAAATGAGCGCGACATAATTCGGAAGCAAAATAAGATCTTTTTCTGTATCTCAGGAGCATCACCTTCCTGCATTTGGATAACAACCAGCTTTTTTCATATAATATTCAACAGTTCAAATATTTTTATGCCTGGAAGAATAGATTAACTTCATAATGCTAACCTGATGCATCTGCCTGAGGGATAGATATCTCTGCATCTCCTGCTGTAACCTGCAATCCAAGAATATATATCCTGAAATCACTACAGAGTCAACCAAAGACAAATTTGAAGGGAGACGGTCTTTCAAAATCTTCTAAAACTGGCTGGTACCTTAAAAGCATCTATAACATACCTCTGCTTCTGCTCCAGTATCTTCTCAAGAGCCTTCACTTCAACCTTGTCAAATCCTGAGAAAACTCTTATCCAATGTTTAACTTTGTCTTTGATTGGGAAGTCACTTGGGAACAATGAACCATACAAAACAAATTCAATCGTATCTGATCTGCAGAAAAGATTAGCTTGTTTGAAACATATATATACATACATATGTACAAGAATGAAGATATCATGCTGCACCTTAATGCTAGCAAATACTTCTGGTTCTACTTTAAACCAAATTTTAATGTGTACCACCAAACACTTCAATTGAACCATCTATTAAGATTTTGCATTATTTGCATATCAAGAAAGAGGAAAGATTGCCTTACATTATTTACATAGATCAAGATAAAAAGAAAGAGAAAAGAAACTTGAGTCAAAAACAATGAAGATGATAGCTTATCCCATTCATCCAAGTTTTTTAAAAAAAAGAACATACCTAACAATCGATGATTGATGAGAAGTATATATCAGTACAACAAAATTAAAAACTGGCCTACCAGAGGGAATAGATTCATATTTTGCATTTCAAAAACTGAAGAGAGTAGTATCAAAGCATGTAACTATAGGTAAGGTATCAGAGAAAAGGCTATGGGATTACGGGAAGTTACACTGCTTGTGAGGAATGGTGTTATTAGTTTTTCAATTAGTGCTTAGTGCAATATACTAATATATCATGAAAAAGAACTTGTTTTCCCCCTTCTACCTATAATGAGACCCCTCAAATCAGCAAATGGCTCTCTCTGTGCTGGCAAAGGCATTATTTATATAATAGCAGCAATTTGCTTGAACCGGGGAAGGAAATATTACACTTTCTTCTGCATAAGAACCCAAATCCAAATAACTCATCAAATATGAAAACTTATAAACAAGTACTCAAAGTTTTTCCAAACCTTTTGGCTGCAATTAAAATGCAATAAAAATATGGACCAGAACCTAGAAAGCAGATAATGTTTTTCACAAGGTGGACATGGGTATTTTTGCTGGCAAAACCAAGTGTGACCCATAGCAGTCTCCAGTGAACTTAAAATGAAAGAATTATGGACAGTCAGAAGGTTCCAAACAGCATGCAAGAACTATGAACAGTCAGAAGACTCCATATGCCTCATATAAACTCATATAATTGTAGAGTATCAAGTAACAATGCAAAACATATCCTACCAACTGCACTTATGGATAAGTTTTATCAAGCAAGGACACCAGAAAACTTTTACAATCTTCTGCAGATATTTTTTAGATGGATACCAATGTCCTAGACTACAGATTTATGAAGCCAGAAATTAAAATGCATGAAGTCTTTAAGGTTGCAATTTTTCTATTCAAAAAATATAAAATCCATGAGCTATCAACAAGCCAAATACAAAATTGTTTAGATTTCCATTAAATAAATGTAAGGCAGATCTTCTATATTCCTTGATGCTTCTCACATCTTCATAGAGAAGCCAAAAAGAATAATAAAGAGGATTAAAAAATAAACTACATGAATGCCAGGTGAAACTTCTTACCTGAAATCTTTATCATAAAAACATCTCAAAATCTTCCCAGGAATCCAATCAAATTCGTTGCCACTGATTGAGCAATCAGAGCACCTCAGACAATAGACTCTGAACAACTCAGCCAGTCTCTCCATGGTATATTTTTTAACAAGTACCTAGAGTTTTGAACAGTAATCAACTAGGATATCCAGAAAAATAATTATTACATGCTTTAGAAACAAAGAGACACAGTATACGAGTAATTATACATACAGCTTTGTCTCGAAGACGTTCAGCAACTAGCTTTATGGCCTCAACTGGAACAGAAGCTAATGCATGAGAAGCCACATCACAAATTACAGCAACTACTTGCTTCCTTACATTTTCATCATAGTCCAGGAGCCGATCACAGAGGGCAGCTAGAAAGTGTTGCAAAAATAAATCAGCAGAAGAAACTAAACTTAAATTTCGGATCATGGAAAGAATTTAAAAATTAGAAAGAGAGGAAGCAAGCACAATAAGGAAGGATAAGGAATCCTCCTAGAAAATGAGAATGACAGTGAAATTAACTTACAAATTATTTGAGGAGCCTCAGGTCTGAGAGGATTAGAGAGTAGACAAGTCTTGACATGTTCAAGGACGGACATCCTAACCCCAACTACTCTATCGGTTAACCTTTTCAAAAACTCCAAAAAGATTGGCAGAAATACTTCAGATATAGCAGAGCCGGGCAAAGCAAATAACTCTCCAGCCAATCTCACCGCTTTCAAACGAGTGTCCAGCTGATCAGTCTGCAGATGTTGAAACAAATATATTGAGAGGTTAACCATCTCTGAAATGAAATATTGATCAAGCTGTTCTTATAATGAAACCTTTTGCAATCTACTGATCTTGTCATATTAAAATGTGCAAAAATAAAATGTGAATTAAATAGAACGCCGTGAGAAAAAAAAAAACACATTAATTTCACCGACAACACCTAACCTAGACAATAAACTGAGGCACGCCAAGATGCAGCTCTATTTGTATAGAAAACAATCGATATTAGACACAAGAATTATCAAAAAGGAAACAACCCAGGTGCGAGTGCAGTTACTATGAGTACTAACAGCATATGCATAGAATGAACAAGGAAGAAGCTAATAAATGTGTAATTACCAACAGCTCCCCTGTGAGATATGGAACAACTCCTGCTAGGACCTGGGGAGCACACTGGTAAATATCATAGATAACTTCATGATAGTCTATTTGACAATTGGACAACTTGCTATCTCCTGATATTGATGCTATAAGAAACTGTTTTACTTTAGCTTCAAGCTTCCCGGCACACTGCTCTACAACACTCATAGCAAGCCTCCTTGCAGCCATACCATGTTCCTGTCATCATAAACTTCAGAAATCAGTAAACTTTTCAAAATCAATTTTTACAAAAGACTCGAATATTGAAGCAAGCTTGTTAAAGCTCAACAAGTAAACATCATCAACTGCATTATGTGAAAAAAGAAAGCACTTACACTTTTGTTACGACCTAATTTAGACAATATAAGAAGTAAAAGATCCTCACGGACATCCTCACTTTCTTCTAATAGAAGAGCCATGATCCGTTGCATAGACGACAGAACCCCTTCAGGATGATCATCTCTGTATTTGCGAAAAAATTCACAAAATTTAGTCGAAGAAAAGAAGAAAAACATTGATTGTATCTACCACACTATTCTCTGTTTCTTAATCAACCTTTCAATAGAACCTCCCAACAGAAAAGGTATGTCAGCAATCCAAACCTTTTGACCACCACACAGAATGAAAGAAATACCTCTACCACTTTAGACAGGAAAAGAAACCAACACATCAAGAAATAGAAAGAGAGGGTGTACTTAACCAAGACCAGCAGGTCCCGGAAAAAGATTACTGCTGTGAAACATAAGTTATAGAAAAATCATCTCTAAGAGTAAACAAAGAGGTACTGTCTAAGCATCTACTTCCTAGAAACTGATTAAAACATACCTTGCAACAGCAAAAAATGTAGTGAACATTTCATTCACCAGCTCATCACATTCAAGATCCAACATCACTACGCAAGACCTGTATTTTGCAACAGTCTCCAAAATGACAACTCTCCTTCCAAATGATGGCCCAGTGGTATCACTTAACCCATTGAAAGTGCCTACTATCAACCGAAATATATCCTGAGACAAACCAAAAGCATAAAGATGCTGAATTTCAGCATCATACATAAAAAATTGGATGAACTAAACTCCTTAACCAATCAACCTTCAGAAAGAAATGTACCTTTAAAACATCATCAGTGTAAGGAGCTTCAGGTGCAGTGATCCGAGTTATCTCACAAATACAGGTTGCAACTAGAAGCTTTACATCCCTATCTTGATGCCTTAGATATTCTGGCTTGACAATTGAATTAAATAAAGGATGTAAGTACTCCAGCACTGCAGCTGGTGGTGATTGGTCCAACTCGGAAAGACAAGTAGCAGCTTGCTGCAGGTTGAAAGAAAGGATTTGAAAACTATCAATAATAAACAGGTAAATTCCTTTAAAAAAAATATTCTAAATATAACTACTAATTGAGTCTACCAAAATATACAAGTATCCTGAAATTATATCATCCACCACCAAGAATTCACCACAATGTATTTAGGCACCATGACTCCAACTTCACCAATATATAATTAGTACAAAAAAGGGGGCCCAAGCCCGTTCGTCTTGGCAGAAGCATCTCTCCCATGTGAAGGATAAAATGTTGAGTTCAAGACACTTTAAAGCTAGCAAAAGAAATACAAAAAATGGCTGAACAGTCTAATGATTACCAAAATATGGACAAAATAAAGTGAACCCTTGAGTAGTCCTAATTTAAAGGGTATAAATGAAAGGAACAGTGTAGCTTTGTTTCCCTACCCCATCTTTCTTTTCTATTGTGCTGTTGTAGAAGGAAACCTTATCCTCATGTTATACTATCTATTTCTAATAATAATTCTTCTCTTATCACAAAAAAGAAGAAAATATTCTGCACCTTAAGTGGCAGAAAAATTAATCCAAAGTCTAAAATGAAAAGGACGTTATGCACATGATGATTGGTTGAATGTCTATATTTAAAAACAATTGGTTATTCTGCTGTACATCTATATCATCAAGTACTGCAGTTATCATATAATTTGTGTCTCGTTTCTTTTTCAAGCTTGACATCATCAGAACCTCAAAAGCAAAGTGAAGTTTAACATCTTTCTTCCATGATCATATTCTTCCAGCTCCCATTATAGTTTAACAGGTGTGAAATTAAGAACCAGTCTTTCTGATAAAAAGACAAATCTATGCACACAAAAAAATCTCCTTTTGCCTCAAACAGCAAATACAATCAAGTAAGATCAATAACTCCATACAGGCTAGAAACTAGGGTTACCATCATGGTCAAACTCTAAATGACATAGAATGAGTTTAAGTCACTCAAGTGACATTCTTGACAGGTTTTCTCTGATGCAACCAAGCACCAGTTTGTGGAATTTTTGAGCAAGGCATGCAAAAAAAAAACATTTCTGTTTCAGGTATGCAAAGCAACTCCTTTACTGGCAGATCTATTCCCGCCATTGCAACTGTCTCACTTATAGCCTAATGTAAAATGAAAGATAACCTGCAAATATGATGCCTCAAAATTGCAATCTCCATTCATACTGACCAATTTACAACCCAACTTGATACAGACAAGAGTACCCCTTTTCAAGAACTGGACAGGAAGACCATCATACATGCGCACGAAGATGAAACGTTTGTACTAACTTCTGATCAAAATACACAAATCTACCACTTCAAGGAACATATATGGAGTCCTAGATTTTCTTGTTTAAGCAAAGGTGGATGCATATTCTTTCTGCCATAATAATACTGTCTCGCCTAGCTAAGATAGTCATTTAATCCTCAATAAAACAAAAGACTACAAGATGGCAGGACCCAGTCGTCAACAATGTCTCCTCCGTTTTACCTCAAATCCAAACACATATAGCAAACACCTGAAAAATTACTGTGCTTTCAACTGCTAATATTAGTAGAATAAGAAAATCGTATGAGAAACCCAAAAATCAAAACAAAATACATCAAGCAACCCCTAATTCCACCTAACGACTTGAGTCTTCAATCAAATTTGCAAGAACTGAATTTTGCAAAGACACTTCATTTGGTCTCAAAGGGAACAATACGAGACTCAAATTGTCAACCTTTTATAATTTCTCATTCGTACAAGCAGACAAACTTCCCATTAACTAACCCTAAAACAGCTCCCCCAACAAACTTAACGCGAGCAATTCTAGTTCTTAACCATCCAAACCCGCACGACACAGACACGGGCACCTCGAGTTTCCTCTCCACTCCATTCCCTCAAAACGAAATTTTTATCGGGTAAACAACAGAAAAGCATAACGAAGCTCAAAACTCCCTCCAAAAACAAAATCAAACTATTCAACGATAAATTGCAATGAGAAGCACAAATATCGAACAATTAAAGAAAACAATTAACAAATGCAAACCTTCAAGAGCTTGAGGAGAGCATCCTTAGAGGAAGGAGGGGTGTCGAGCTTCGATCCAACCTCTTTGAGTTGCTCTTCTAGCTTCTGTGCCATTTTGACTGATTACACAACGACGTCGTACTCTACCTCAGAACAACAGCAGCTTCCTCCCCGTCACATGGATTGGAAGGAAGAAGATGAAGGAAAATTTTTCTGAATGGTTTTGGTTCTCCCGTGCTCTCTCTCTCTCTCTCTCTCTCTCTCTGTGTTCTCGAACAAGACTGCGAGATGAGCTCAAAATGTAATGCAAGTGAAATTAAACAAGCCGCATGCTGACTTCAAATTTATATCTCATCACTACTAAATTTAACGTGTTTTTGCATCTATACCCTTCTTTTCTCTAAGCTTTAACCTTTTCGCCCCTGGTAAATTGTTATTTACTACTCAGTGCTCTGAAACTTTAAACAGTAGTTGCATGCACACACACACACACACATATATATACATATATATATACCAACTGGGAAAAACTTTTCCTGTTTACAAAATCATGCATCTTGTTTACCCATAATGCCATTTTTAGTAATTTTGGTAACAACATAACTTCTTAAATTCTAAAGTGAACTTTTAATTTAAAGTAAATATTTTATTTATGTTCGAAACGTATTTCGTACAATTTTACGAAAAAATAACGGTTTTGTGAGATACGATCTCTTTTTTTGTTGTTTTATATTATTAAAAAGTTAATTTTTTTTATAGAAAAAATAGTGAGATTCGTAATAATGTTATTTCTTAAGTTCTAAATAGAAGTTTTACCTTAAGTTATATCCGTATTTAAGAATTATAAGTTATTAATTTTTGAAAACAAATCAATATATATATATATAGTATAAGTATTTATTGAATTTAATAAAAAGAACTATTGAAATGATTGCTTTAAATTTATCTTAGCGAATGTTTATTCAACCTCATATGTTAAATATCATAAAGTTACTTAATATAAGATTTTAGAATTAAATTATTGTATGATCGGAAAAAATTTAATGTATGATAACATTAATGAATATATGTATATTATAAGAAACTAAATTAATGAAGTAGTCGAGTTTTAAATTTAAGATGAAGTAATACTCGAATATAGTTATTAATTTCATCGATGGAATTTCGTATCTATAAAATGAAATAAGAAATTATTAGATTTGTAAAAAAATTAAAAGCGTTTAAAATTTTACGAAAGAAAATAAAATTTTGTTTTTAGTAGAAGATTATAACGACTTATACTTACTCCAAAACAAAATTCTACTTTGTTATATTTATTTATACTCGTTAATATAATTTATGCTTCGCTCAATTTTGGTTTCTTTAACTTTAATCTAAATATTATTTTACAATTATACATAATTAGTATCTTTAGATTATAAACACGTAATATAACACCCAAAATTTTATTATTATTTTAATGAATATTATTTTTTGTTTTATTTTAAATTTTTGTAAATTTTAAATAAAATAAATGATTACTTAAGTAATAATATATAGTTTTAATTTAATTTAATAGAAATAAAAATAATAATAATAATAATAATAATAATGGGTAAAATTATTTTTAGGGTTTAATTGAAAATATTTTTGAGAAAAATGGGTGAAAATTCTGATTCTATGAGTGTTTCCGAAAAGAAAATCAGAAATCGGGAGTTAAAACGCAATTTAAAAAAAATTGTGCCACGTCAGCAGCTCCGGCCAACCAAGACACGCCGCGTGGCAGAGACGTTGACGCGGGAGGCGACACAGAACAGAGCCACGTGGGCGATCCGTGTGCGCGCGATCGGACGGCTGAGATCCGTTTCCGCGCGCATGGACAGTCCAGATCAAACACGCGTGTGGACGGCCCAGATCGCATTGCGATGGACGGTCCAGATTCATTTCTAATTTAATCGTGATCGGACGGTTCAGATTAAATCATGATGGATGGCTAAGATTAAAATGGGAAGGTTATAAATAATCTCATCTACACCCAAACCCAAACCCTAGCAGCCAGAGCCCTCGTCGGAGAAGACAGCCCAGCCACCGGAAGAACCGACCGCCGCCACCCGCCACCGCACCGGAGCACTTTCCGACCGCCAAACGAGGTAAAAAATTTTTCTTTGGCTTGGATTTCGATGCTAAACTCGCTTTTGGCCAAATTGGAGCCAAACCACCGGCTAATTGGCCGAAAAATGCCGCCAAAGCTCAGCAGCATCGCCGCGGGTTTCCTTGATTTTTGCCTCCGATGAGGCTCTTCCCGAGTCCCGTTCGATGTAATTTTTACACCACTGTGACCACCGTCCTTTCCTCTACAGGTTGACCGAAGCAAAACATCAAATCACCACTCGCGCGGGAGGAGCCACCGCACCCGAGAGCTCCACTGCCGATAAGTCTCGATTTTTTGAGTTTTTTCGACCCACCGAGGGCCTTACGTGTGTTTTCTCGCAGAAACTGATGCTAGTTTGGCTGAATTCGGTCAGAAACGGCCGAAAACAGCCAACCCGAGGCAGATCACCGCCGCGGACGGCGGTGCCGTCGCCAGAGCACGGCGGAGCCGCCGTGCCGAAATTTTCAAAATTGGCCGAGTAGGCTCGGGTCTGATTTGGAGTTTTTTGATGATATGTGCAAGTACCGGAAGTGTGTTTTAGTTCTCGAAAAAAAATTTAGGGAATCTAGTGACCGCCGGTAGGCACAGTGAAAAATCGGTCTTAGACTTCGAATCAAGTAAGGATCACTCACCCTATTTCCTATCACAGTATTAAAGCTTAATAAATGATAAAACGGTATTTTATGAATTAATAGATATGTATAATTAATTAAGGTTGCTAATGGAGCTCGGATCTGATATATTTTCGGTCAGTTGTTGTTTTAGTTATTTTACAGTTTTAAATGCATTATGGTATCTGATTTATTTATTCTATAATTTTGAATGCATGAATCACTGTTTACTTCATTATGGCTTGATTTTGTGAATCTGATGATATGCCTGCATTGTTGGATGCTCGTTACTGGTTTAAATATTCATGATTATGTGAGAAACAAAAAATTAAGAAAAGAATAGAAAAGGTATGTGAATTGATAAATGGATAAGTCGACAGCCTCACTATATATCATGGGAGATGGTGGACGGATCGGGTCCATAGGAAACCTTACCGGAAACGTTGTCTCTCATACCGGACGGGGTATGGAGACTTTAAATATTTTGGCACTCATACCGGACGGGGTATGGAGACTTTAAATGTTTTGACACTCATACTGGACCGGGTATGGGGACGGCCCACTTCACCCTCATACCGGACGGGGTAGTGAGATTTATCGTTTTAGCGCCCATACCGGAAGGGGTATGGGGACAGTCCTGAAATTAAGTTGTTAAAGTGAATGGTTCACGTGTAGCAGGGACCCCCATGGATCCCCATGGATGCTGGTAGGCTGATAAAAGAGGAAATTTGTTGCCTGATGATTGAAATATTAAAAGTGTGACATGTGTTATGTTACAAAGTGCGTATGATTTCATGATCTTATAATGTTATTATTTTCATAAGTTGTTTTCATGAATCTCATCGAGGTAAGTGGACAGTAAAGGGTTTTATCATTGATAAATGAATTTGTTATAAATTATGTTCCATTGGTTGTTTTTGTTTTCTACCAACCTTTACTTCTGTGACAGTGAAATAGTGTGATGTCTTTACTGGGTTAGTGTAGCTCATTCCTTACTTAACTATTTCAGATCAGGAGGACTTGGTTCTCGAACCCGTTCCGCAGGAAGACGGTGAGTAGATGCCTAAAGATTTTATAGTTTTCCTTATAGTATTTATTTCTAGTATTTACTTTAGTTAGCTTATTCTTTCATACGTTTAATACATTTTGGTTATTGTATAAGGGATGTTAATCATAATATTTTATTTCACTTCTGTACTTAGAATTTATATATATATATACTTTTCTTTTTAATTTTCAGGGTCGTTACAGTTGGTATCAGAGCCGCGTTCCTCGGACTCGTCCCTTACATAATAATACTTAGAAAAATACCAACCGATGAATCGTTACTCAACCCTTCCTTATAAAATGCAGATGTAGAGAGATGAGGAGAGGAAGACCCCTACTAAACTAAGTAGCCCGGGATGATTCGTTTCTGGAAGATGTGGAAAGAATATTTAAGATGCTAGAAAGGATCATTGCTGCCCAGCAAGGTCGAGAGGAGAGAAGGGAGTTACCCGACCCTCCCCCATTACCACAAGTTGAGCCACCGCTGCAGCGAAAGGATCCTGAGCCACCCCGGTACGAGCCTGCTCCTCCACAATACCACCCGGCACAACCACCGCATTATAATCCGATGCCCCAGTCACAGTACTGCCCGACACCGCCACAGTATAATCCAGTGCCCCCATTATATCAGCAGGTGCCACCACATGGCCCCCCAGTCTATCCTCAACCCGGCCTAGTCCCTCTTCCACGGGACCCAACTCCTTCCCTAGTTGATTCGAGTTACGTAAAGAGGTACAAGAAACTGAACCCTTCCACTTTTGTAGGAGAATCCTCTTTCGAAGATACCCAGTACTGGTTGGCGGAGATAGAGAAGGCTTTTAAGACCTTATGAGTGGTTCCCAAGCAGAGGGTTACCCTTGCTTCCTACATGCTGGTGGGGGAAGCAAGTCATTGGTGGGAGCTCAAGCAGACCACCCTGCCTATACCAGTCACTTGGGAGCAGTTCTTAGCAGCCTTTCATGCGGAGTACCTCCCCGAACACATCCGACATCTAAAGGAGATGGATTTTGTCCAACTGGTCCAGGAAAACATGTTGGTGTCGGAATATGCTCGTAAGTTCCTATAGTTAGGCCGATACTCCCATGAGACATTAATAGATAAAGGCAGAAAGGCTAGGAGGTTCCAGTGGGGCCTCTGCCCAAAGATCAAGCAACACTTACTTATACTAGAGGTCAAGACATACTCAGCCGTTCTGGCAAAGGCGCAGATTATGGAGAGGAGTTTCAATACCCTTCCTCAGTCAGCAGAGAGTCACAGACCCTCAGCTCTACCTCACAGACCAGCACCTACTGCGCTTGCCCAACAAAATAAGAGACCCAGACCGATGACCCAAGCTCCCCATCAGGCTCTAAAGGCAGCACGTGGTAAGATCTGTCAGCACTGCGGTAGGGATCACGGGGACCGACTATGTTACCACCTCAACAACACCTGTCACATATGCGGTAGTGTCCAGCACTATGCAAGAGAGTGTCTAATGAAGCAGAATCAAGGAAGACCTCTTATTCAAGGCAGGGTTTATAACCTCACACAGCAGGATATCGATGCCGACCCGGACGTGGTACAGGGTATGTACACTGTATATAACCATATTGCTCCTATTTTATTTGACACTGGTGCATCACATTCATTTGTTTCACATATTTTTGCATTCAAATTTAATGTATTACCTGATAAACTTGATTCAATGTTATTTGTATCTACTGCTGGGGGTGAAACACTATTAGAGAAAGTTGTCTACAGGGCTTGTGCCGTGGAGATAGCAGATAAGAAACTGAGTGTAGACCTAATAGGTTTAGACACGGGGGATTTTGATGTAATTTTAGGGATGGATTTGCTAGTGGCGTATCACGCCACCATAGATTGTTTTAGCAAGAAAGTTGTATTTAATCCTCCTAATGAGGAGCCATTTACAAATTAATAAAATCAGTTAGTACTTATTCCTTGATGGCAAGTTTTTCTTAATTATCAAATACCTTAACCTTGCTATTTTCTCTAACTAGGCAAGCCTAAGAAAGAGAATTGTATTTAAGAGATTCTGGTAGTCCGAGACTTCCCATATATATTTCCGGATGAACTACCCGGACTACCAGTGGACAGGGAAGTCGAGTTCATTATAGACCTACAACCGGACACCCAGTCCATTTCGGTTGCTCCGCATGAGCCGCGTTAAGATAGAAGAGCTGAGAAAGCAGATCACTGAATTGCAAGACAGTGGCTTTATTAGACACAGTGTGTCCCTTTAGGGTGTCGGAGTCACTTTTTCCAAGAAGGAGGACGGAACGTTGAGACTATGTATTGATTACAGAGGATTGAACAAGGTCACAATCAAGAACAAATATCCCCTTCCCAGAATTGATGACCTCTTCGATTAGCTGCAAGGTGCGCAAGTCTTCTCCAAAATAGACCTGCGATCAGGTTACCATCAGGTGAAAATAAGAACAAAAGATATCCCCAAAATAGCCTTTCAAACCAGGTACGGACATTATGAGTTCCTGGTCATGCCATTTGGGCTAACCAAATGCCCCGACCATCTTTATGGATCTGATGAATAGGGTTTTCAGAGAATTCTTTGATCAATTTGTTATCATGTTTATCGATGACATATTGGTCTACTCAAAAAGTAGAGAAAAATATGTTCACCATCTAGCTCAAGTTTTGCAGATCCTCAGAAAAAAGAAGCTATATACAAAGTTGAGTAAGTGTGGATTCTGGCTTGAACAAACCGCCTTCCTATGACACATCATATCGAAGGAAGGAGTATTAGTGAATCCTGAAAAGGTTGAAGCGGTACTTGACTAGAGAATTTGACATCAGTTAAGGAAATCCGTAACTTCCTCGGAATGACAGGTTATTACTACAGGTTCGTCAAAGGATTCTCTAGTCTAGCAGCCCCCCTAACCCGACTCACAAAAAAGAATGCCAAGTTTGAGTGGAATGAGGACTGTGAGATAAGTTTTTCTGAATTAAAGAAGCGGCTGACCACTGCACCCGTACTGGCTTTACCGAGTGGATCGGGGGGATATACAGTTTATAGTGATCCCTCCTATCTAGGCCTGGGTTGTGTCCTAATGCAGCATGAAAAGGTCATAGCCTATGGGTCCAGATAGTTAAAGAATCATGAGAGGAATTATCATACCCATGACTTGGAGCTTGCCTCAATCATACACGCCTTGAAAACCTAGCGCCATTATTTATACGGAGAGACCTTTCAAATCTATACCGATCATAAGAGTTTGAAACACATATTCACTCAAAATGATCTCAACATACGTCAGAGAAGGTGGATGGAACTTCTTAAAGACTATGATTGTGATATCTTGTATCATCCGGGTAAGGGCAACATGGTGGCAAATGCTCTCAGCAAGAAAAATGCAGGTATCTTAGCCCATTTGATGGTTTCAAAACGTAGGCAAATTGGGGCCACACAACAGGTTTGACTTCAGGACCTGAAGAGAGTCGCATATTTGGGCCGTCTGACCGTCCAACCCGAGTTAATACAGAGAATAAGGGAAGCCCAGTCAGTTGACCCCGCCCTAGTAGCCCGTAAGAATGATGCAAAACAGGGAGTGAGCTTAGAATTCTGAGTCTCTACGGATGGGTTACTCCAGTTCCAGGATAGGGTGTGTGTCCCAGACGACAGTGAGTTAAAGAGAGAAATCAAGACAGAGTCCCATAGCTCGAAGTTTGTTATGCATCCCAGAAGCACCAAAATGTACCAAAACATGCGACCCCAGTTTTGGTGGAATGGGATGAAGAGGGACATAACTGACTTTGTATCTAAATGCTTGGTATGTCAGCAGGTCAAGGTAGAGCATCAGCGCCCAGATGGGTTACTTCAGCCTTTACCGATCCTGGAGTGAAAATGGAAACATATCACCATGAACTTCGTAACGGGATTACCCAAGACACGTTCAGGACATGACGCCATCTGGGTAATTGTTGACCGGCTTACCAAGTCTTCCCACTTCTTAGCCATCAGGATGACCGATCCCTTGAACAAGTTAGCAAGAATGTATATTCGAGAAATAGTCAGGTTGCATGGAGTTCCAGTGACAGTGGTATCCGACAGGGACCCCAGGTTCACTTCTCGATTTTAGAGTAGCTACCAGCAAGCCATGGAAACAAAGTTGTCTCTTAGTATTGCCTTCCATCCTCAAACTGATGGACAATAAGAAGAGATAATCCGTACACTTGAGGATATGCTCCGAGCTTGTCCTTGACTCCGGGGGCCATTGGGACGACCATCTACCCCTAATAGAATTTACCTACAACAACAGCTACCAAGCGAGCATTGGCATAGCTCCGTATGAGGCGTTATATGAGCGCCCATGCAGATCGCCGATTTGTTGGGAAGAAGTGGGTGATAGAAAATTGTTCGGCCCGGAGTTGGTAGAGGAGACCACGTCTAAAATAATTAAAATCAGAAAGAACATTCAGACGGCTCAGATTAGGTAGAAGAGTTATGCGGATACTCAGATGAGAGATTTAACGTTTGATAAAGGCGACCGGGTGTTCCTTAAGGTCACTCATTTCAAAGGAATTAGTAGGTTCGACAAGAGAGAAAAACTGAACCCCCGATTTATTGGACCATTTGAAGTCTTGGACAGGATTGGTACTGCCGCCTACAGTATAACACTGCCTCCAGAGCTCTCCAAGGTCCACAATGTGTTCTATGTATCCATGTTACGTAAGTACAACCCGAACCCCTCTCATGTCTCGGCTCATGAACCACTTCCACTCCAAGAGAACTTATCTTATGAGGAAGTACCAGTCGGTATCACGAACCGAAAGAGCAGAATACTCGCAACCAGAAAATGTCATTTGTAAAGGTCGTGTGACAGAACCACACGCCAAGGGAGGCTACCTGGGTGTTATAATTAGACTTTAGAGCATAGTATCCTCATTTGTTCGATCAAGAGTAAGAGTCAAATTTGAGGGACCAAATTTCCTTAAGGGGAGGGAGGAGAGTTGTAACACCCAAAAATTTTATTATTTTTTTTATGAATATTATTTTTTGTTTTATTTTAAATTTTTGTAAATTTTAAATGAAATAAATGATTACTTAAGTAATAATTTATGGTTTTAATTTAGTTTAATTTAATTAAATAGAAATAAAAATAATAATAATGATAAAAATAGGTAAAATTATTTTTGGGGTTTAATTGAAAATAATTTTGGGAAAAATGGGTGAAAATTTGGATTATATGGGTGTTTTTGAAAAGAATATCGGAAACCGGAGGTCAAAACAGAATTTAGAAAAAATTAAACCACTTCAGCAGCCCCAGCTAACCAGGACACGCCGCGTGACAGAGACACTGACGCGGGAGGCCACGCGGAACGGAGCCACGTGGGCGATCCGCGTGCGCGCGATCGGACGGTTAAGATCCGTTCCCGCGCGCACGGACGGCCTAGATTGCACGCGTGCAGACGGTCCAGATTGAATCACGCACGGACGACCCAGATCGTATCGCGATGGACGTTCCAAATTCATTTCTAATTTAATCACGATCGGACGGCTAAAATTAAAAGGGGAATGTTATAAATAATCTCATCCACACCCAACCTCAAACCCTAGCCGCCAAAGCCCTTGCTGGAGAAGACAGCCCAGCCACCAGAGGAACCGACCGCCGCCACCCGCTGCCACATCGAAGCACTTTTCGGCCGCCAAACGAGGTAAAAATTTTCTTTTTGGCTCAGATTTTGATGCTAAACCCGCCTGTGGCCAAATCGGAGCCAAACCATAGGTCAATTGGCCGAAAAATATCGCTGAAGCCCAGCAGCGCCGCCGTGGGTTTCCTCAGTTTTTGCCTTCGATGAGGCTCTTTCCGATTTCTGTTCGATGTATTTTTTACACCACTGTGACCATCGTCCTTTCCTCTACAGGTTGACCGGAGCAAAACACCAAATCGCGACTCGCGCCGGAGGAGCCGCCGCACCCGAGAGCTCCGCCGCCGGTAAGTCTCAATTTTTTGAGTTTTTTCGGCCCACCGAGGGCCTTACGTGTGTTTTCTCGCAGGAACTGGTGCTAGTTTGGCTGAATTCGGCTGGAAACGACCGAAAACAGCCAACCCGAGGCGGATCACCGCCGTGGGCGGCAGCGCTGTCGTCGGAGCATCGCGGAGCTGCCGTGCCAAAATTTTCAAAATTGGCCGAGTAAGCCCCGGGTCTGATTTGGAGTTTTTTGAGGATATGTGCAAGTACCGAAAGTGTGTTTCAGTTCCCGGTAAAAAATTCAGATAATCTAGGAACCGCCCGTAGGCGCAGTGAAAAATCGGTCTTAGATTTTGAATCAAGTAAGGATCACTCACCCTATTTCTTATTAAGGCATTAAAGCTTAATAAACGATAAAACAGTATTTTATGAATTGATAGATATGTATAATTAATTAAGGTCATTAATAGAGCTCGGATCTGATATATTTTCGATCAGTTGTTGTTTTAGTTATTATACAGTTTTAAATGCATTATGGTATCTGATTTATTTATTCTATGATTTTGAATGCATGAATCACTGTTTACTTCATTATGGCTTGATTTTGTGAATCCGATGATATGCCTGCATTGTTGGATGCTCGTTACTTGTTTAAATATTCATGATTATGTGAGAAATAGAAAACTAAAAAAATAATAAAAAAGGTATGTGAATTGATAAATGGATAAGTCGACAGCTTCACTAGATATCTTGGGAGATGGTGGACGGATCGGGTCTGTAGGGAACCCTACCGGGAACGTTGTCTCTCATACCGGACGAGGTATGGAGACTTTAAATGTTTTGGCGCTCATACTGGATGGGGTGTGGGGACGATCCGCTTCACCTTCATACCGGACGGGGTATTGAGGTTTATCGTTTTGGCGCCCATTCCATACGGGGTATGGGGACGGTACTGGAATTAAGTTGTTAAAATGAATGGTTCACGTGTAGCGAGGACCCCTATGGGTTCCCATGGATACTGGTAGGCTGATAAAAGAGAAAATTTGTTGCTTGATGATTGAAATATTAAAAGTATGACATGTGTTATGTTACAGAGTACATATGATTTCATGATATTATAATGTTATTGTTTTCATAAGTTGTTTTCATGAATCTCACCGAGATAAGTGGACAGTAAAAAATTTTATAATTGATAAATGAATTTGTTATAAATTATACTCCATTGGTCGTTTTTATTTTCTACCAATCTTTACTTCTGTGACAGTGAGATAGTGTGACGTATTTACTGGGGTAGTGTAGTTCATTCCTTACTTAATCATTTTAGATCAGGAGGATTTGGTTCCTGAACCCGTTCCACAGGAAGACGACGAGTAAATGCCTACAAATTTTATAATTTTCTTTATAGTATTCATTTCTAATATTTACTTTAATTAGTTTATTCTTTTATATGTTTAATACGTTTTGGTTATTATGTAAGAGATGTTAATTATAATATTTTATTTCGCTTTCGTATTTAGAATTTTTATATATATACGTTTCCTTTTAATTTCCGGGGTTGTTACATATAACTCATGAATTAATCGAAATTGCTTCGAAGCTTTCGTACAAAATTTCAAATATTATGTTTAATTTTAGAAATACCATATAAACTAATGTTTTTGGTTATATTGTTAATCATATAAATTAATTAATGACATTAATACTTTGTAGTTAAATAAATACATTTAATTAATTTCCATTTGATATAGTTAATTAATTAATTATTTTAATTAGTTAATCAAGTGGATTAACTAATTTACGCATTTCCCATTTTGTACATAGCTAAGGAGACAATTACGGTTCATTACTCGTGGACCGAGGCCCAACCTAGAGTGGACTCGAGGCCTGGCCTGGTAACTACGTCGTCGTTTTTGTTTTTCGTTCAATAGTGGGCCGAGGCTCAATTCGTGATGGTGGTCTGGGCCGGGTATATACGCTGTCGTTTTTGGTTTTCCATTTCCCCTTTCCAAGGACGTCGTCTTCCTGTTCATATTTCCTTTTTCGCACTCCGAAGTCAGACTCAGGAGTCCCTTCTCTCTGCTGTTTCTTACTATTTCTGCCTGTCCGTCTTCTGTGTTTTTTTTCATCCCTATGAACATTCTGGCTTGATGTGGTATTTTTTGTATGCGACATTTCTTTCTCCAGTTCATTTTCGCGCCAAAATCATTTTCTAATCCCCTAAGAAAACCCTAAAACCCCAACCCGCTTCTTACTCGGTTTGCATATGCAAATGGATGCTGTAGAAGATCATGAGAATGCCCTCCATAGCCCGCAGAAAACTGACCCTAGACCTGCTCCGCCTCCCGAAGACCAGCAGGCTCTCTCCAAGAATGCTAAAAAAAAGCTGTTAAAACAGCAGCGATTCGAGGCGAGAAAAGCAGAGAAGAAGGCAATGGAAAAAGAGCGGAAGAGAAAAGAAGCGGAGAGGAAGCGGAAGGAATGGGAGGAAGCTCTCGCGAGCGTGCCGGAAGAGGAGAGATCGCAGCTCATAGAGTCGAGAAAATGCCTCAGGCGTGAGAGGATCGAGAAAAGGTCTGAGGAAAGGGAAATGAAGATTCAGAGGTTGAGCAAAGCCAAAGAATCCGGCCAAAATATCATCATCGATCTCGACTTCTCCCATCTCATGACCGCTTCCGAGATTCACAGCCTCGTTCAACAGGTAAGAATCATAAAGAATTCTACTTTTTTTTTTTGTTGAGATATAAGAGAAGGAATCATAAAGAATTCTACAATTCTGTGGAATGTATTTGTTTCAAATGCACCGCAAAATTGTTATCATGGAATTCATTAGAATTTGTTGACAAATTTGAGAGTTTGGAGAAGTAGGCTTGAAATGTGTTATTTTCTGTTTGTCTTTCCAAATACTCTAATTCAAATGAATTCAACGAGTATAATTTATTTCAAATAATTCAATTTGGAAGTTATTTTCTTCATCGATTAATGTGCAACTAACATAAATTTTCAGTGGACATTTATTCAAGACAAAATCTGAAATTTCTCACTTCCATGGAGCTCTATCAATTTAGCCATGATGTGAATTAACTAAAACGTATTTGGATTTTTTGCATCTTTACTGGTGGATAGGTCTATATGCAAACAATTTGAAACTGGTGTGGTGTTGTGATGAACATGGCAGCAGTAAATTTGTGTCTATTACTGAGGAATTTTTGCTTCAGTCCTTATCTTTTTGTTTTAGTTGAATGTTTCTCTGTACATCTCTCAAATTGCTGTTGATGGAATGTGCAGATTATGTATTGTTATGCAGTAAATGGCAGATGTAGTTGCCCTGGTCATCTCTGGTTGACAGGATGCAATGGAGAAATGGAGAAGCAGTTGCAGAGGCTCCCAGGGTTTGATAAATGGATTATTGAGAAGGAAAATCGATCATACATGGAGGCATTGAATGAGCAGAAGGAAAATCTGGTATATCTTACCGCTGATTCGGAGTCAGTGCTGGATGAGCTCGATCCAGAGAAATATTACATTATTGGTGGGTTAGTGGATCGAAACCGGTGGAAAGGGATAACCATGAAGAAAGCACAAGAACAGGGCATCCTAACAGCAAAACTCCCAATAGGAAGTTACTTGAAGATGTCAAGTTCTCAGGTATAAAATGGTCGCTAGCCCGTTACTTGTTTCTCTTGTAAGTTTGAGCATGCATATCTTGCCTGCTGGGGCTGGATATATAATCGTACTTTGCCAAGAAAATGACAGTAATCTGATATGTAGCACTTATTTCATCTCACGGGAAAGATTAGTATAGCTAAGCTCCTATTTTGTGTTTATGTTTGACGATTATAAGTGAGTGTTTTGTCCATCTGAATGCAGGTACTCACAGTGAACCAAGTGATGGAAATTCTCCTCAAGTTCTTAGAAACAAAAGATTGGAGGACTTCCTTCTTCGAGGTAATTCCTCAAAGGAAACGGTATGATGCTGAGTCAGAAGAAAATCAAGAGGAAGGGAATGGGGAAGCCGAGTCAGAAGAAAATCAAAGGGAAGAAAATAAAGAGGAAGAAAATGGAGAAGGGTGCCAGGAGGAAGAAGAATCCAGCAGAAAAAAGCAGTGTATTGAGGCACCAAGAAGTCCCGGCTAATTGAAGTTGATAATTTCGATTTGTAGGCCGAGGAGAGACTTCATTTTCCCTGGCAAAGATAGATCTGAAACTGAAATGTTTTACAGGATTCATATCCTTTCAGGTTGAACAATCCATTTTGGTTCTGTTTTTTCTTTTCGGGTTCATGTTTACATTTGTAAAGCTCGATATTTGATCATATGAAAACCCCTTGATTTGTTGTTTCATACTTTTTCTTTTGCTCATATGAACAAATCTCTGTTTGGATGGCATTTTTGCTCCCAGAAAACTCTGATAAGAAGAACAGCAGGAGTCTTTAAAGTTTTCTTAAAAGTAGATTTCTCTTATTTTTTATGAATGCAAAATTAAAAAATTAAATAAATATTTTTAGATGTAATTTTAAATTTTAAAAACGAGTAATAAGTTTATTTATTAATTTAATATTTAATAATTTATTTTATAGAGTTTTAAGGCCAAAATATCAGGTAAATAAAAAGGAGGTTACAAAAGTACAAAAAAGCAGGCCCGCGGTGGCTTCCATAGCATAGTGGTATTGCGTTCGTTTCGTAAGCGAAAGGTCGCGAGTTCGATCCTCGCTGGGAGCTTCTTCCCAAATTTGTTTTTCCTTCTTTTTTCCTCTTTCGTTTCTAAAGAACAGCAGAAAATAGAGAAATAAAACAAAAAAAAAACAAACAAAGAAGTTGAAATCTGAAACAGTCCAACAAAAACAGATATCCACCACTAATATTACATGCAAATGTTAGATCATCAGACACAAATTACATACGGCAAACACCAACCTCCACCTCTTTCTTTTTTTCCTTCCCTAACCTCTCTACTTTGGTTAACTAATCTACGGTTAGTGTGTAGCCTATATATCATCACTTCCGCTGCTGCTGCTGCTGCTGCTGCTTGTGATCGTTTAACTCATGAACACTACCACCAACACTGCCAGTCCCTCCGCCACTAGCAACCGTAGCAGAATTTGCAGAACCCACATTGGATTCCTTCCTAAAATACCCACCTGATCTACCGTACAAATACCCATTTTGATTACCATAATAATTTCCTAACTCAAACCTACCTGCTAAAAACCCTCCGCACTTCACCATCGACGACCCACCGGAACTACTAGCCGGACTTCCACGTTCCCCTCCCTCCACCTCCCTGTACCGGTGAAGAAACAAAGTGAGTGGTTCGATATAGTCGTCGAACCCTAGCTTGCTCATCGCCCAAAGAACATCTTCCGCGGTTATGGTCTTCCGCTGCTCCATCCGGCACCGCTCGTTGGCTTCTCCGGTGACGAAACTGATGTACTCCGATACACATTCTTGGATCGTCTCCTTGGCGTCGTCGGAGATCTTGGCGTGGGATGGTAGGATTCTCCGCATGATTCTTATCACGTTTGCAATCGGCATGAACCGGTCTTGCTCCCTTACTGTGCACTCGTTCTGGTCATCGGAGCTTGTTCCCGATGAGCATCCGCCATTGTTAGTGTTGCTGGGTTTGTGAGTTAGTTGTGGAAGTCCCATGGGGATGTCTGGTAAGATCTGTCCCCCTGTAAATATAAAACACCCATCACAAAAAGGCAAGAAAATTACAAGAAAGATCCTTTTTTTTTAAAAAAAAAATTAGAAGTTTATTCATCAATTAAAGATGGGTACTTTTGTAGACATTGGAAGCAAACAAAGGGTGGGAAGCATCGAGATATGGAGCAAGAGTGATGATGATGATGATGGGAGAGAATGCATGGACGCCACTTGTTTAATGGAGGAGGTGATGGAATGGAAGGTGATGGATGCCACTTGTACAGAGGGTTTTAGTCCTTGTATTCATAGACAATTTTTCTCACCTCTCTTTTCTTTTTGTCTCTACCTTAATTGGCCGTTACCATACGTGTGAAGCCAGAAAATCAAGAAAACAAAAAGAAGAAGAAGAAGAAGAAGAAGAAGAAGAAGGAGAAGAAGAAGAAAGAAACGATTTTCAGCACTTTTCATCATCTTATTTAGTTAGATTGTTTTGGATTTCTTCCGGGTTTTTTTTTTTACTAGTTCAAAAAATTGGAAGAAACCAAGAAGAAATTACAAAGTGTGTGATAATTTATGTTCATGTGGAGAATCTTGAAAATGAAGGGATGAACAGAGACTGGTAAGAGAAGACTCTGCATGTTGCATGCAAATGGATAATGATGTAGAAGAAGACGATTATTCTGTTGATGCATGTCAATATACATATATATATATATATATGTACATATGGGTTTTACCAGAGTTTGAGTTAGGGAGCTTGGTGTATCCACGGAAGGCTCCACGTTCCATCTCTTTCTTCTTCATTCTCTTCTTAGCTTGCTATGTAGTAAAGTGATCCTCTCCGTCTGTATGTATGTATGTATATATATATATATATATATATACATACATATATATGTGGGTGTTGGGATTTCTGATTTGGGTTGGAGTATTTACAGGCAAGTGTCGATATTTATAGTGCTGAAAAGTTGAAGAAACGTACGTGTCGAGAGGCGATGTAAACGAGGATATTCAACTCAAACCTCATTTAACACTTTCACCATCCCATTCCTCCATTTTGCTCCCCCACTTAAATTCACTTCTCCCTCCTTCAATGTTCAAAAATATTCAAACATTAATTAATTTTTTAATAAATTTAAATATTTTATTAATTATATAATATACTTACACACCAATTACAATAATACAACTTACTAACGAACGTAGAATTAAATATCTCACTAAATTAAATTAGATTCATGAATTTAAAAAATAATAAAATTCTTTTATTTCCCTCAATATTTTTTCAATTCGAAAATTTGAATTGAAGTTATTTCGTTAATTCGTCTTAAATTATATTCATTTATTATAAAGATTTCATTTCAATTGAAATTTGATTATTCAACGTATATAAAGATTTTGACTAAATATCTATAATTTAATGTTTAAAGTATTTTACAGTCCGATTTGAAACTACATCGATAGTTTATCACAAATATAAATACGAATTTACAGTCAGAACTTGAATTTATACCGTATAAATATTAAATAATTTTGTTAAAGGAAAAGCGATTATTTTTCTAAATTTTTTAATTCTAGTGCAAATAAGTTTTTTTAAAATTTTAAAAATTTAATTTTAATGTAAATTTAGAAGGGAATACGTGACAAATACAAAAATTATTAATATTATATTTAGAATAAATATGTAATTTTTATATAAGTAATATTTAAATTCTATGTATATATATTTAATTTAATTAAAAACATAGTAAAACTTAAAATACAACTTTGTTTAATTCTATACGAATTCTTTGGAGGTTAGACAATATTACCATATCTTATATATATATATATAATTATAATTATATATCACGACAAGAATTAACGTACTCAACTTTTTTTCTTTCTAAATTAAAGAGAATATATTTGTGTATAATTTATATTTTACGTGGAGACGTAGGACAAATTTATTTTCTTCCATTAAAGAATATTTAAGTCCTTCGTGCGCATGATATATATACATACGCACATGTGTGTACGTATCTGTTTATACATATAAAACAGTTAAAACATTACGTGAACATGTATACATTTTTTTTGTGGAAGAGAGAGACACAGAGAGAGAGAGATCGAGTGCATGATGATACGCAAGACACGTGGCATCCACGTGGCTTCATCTAAACGTGGTTTACACCTATATGTGTGTGTGTGTGTATATATATATATATATATGTGTGTGTGTGTGTGTTTGCACACCCCACACCTACTCTGCAGCCTATCGAAACGATGTTCTTGTTCGGGAGATACATATACATTCGGGAAACATTTCTGCATGCATCGTTACAAACAGTCGCGTCTCTATGAAAATGAAGATTTGTAACCTTTCAAACCTTTTAAATTCTCTCTGCAGTTCTTTCACAACTTACGACGTGGGAACATTTCAAGTTCAGATAAGAAGAAGAAGAAGAAGAAAAAGGAGGAAGAAGAAGAGAAGAAGAAGAAGAAGAAGAAGAAGAAGATGGACGAATATGGATGTGGATTTGGTTCGATAATGCTGATGCTGATCGTGGTGGTTTTAGTCTTCTTCGCACCACTGGGAATGGGTCCATTGCAGCCACCTTCCTATTCTCTTCTCATCGTCTTCCCTGTGATTCTCGTTGCCATTCTCATCTTCCTTTCCTACGCGTCCAAGTAATTATTAATGACTTTAATAAGTCATCCGTACATATACATGAATACACATATGTGTATGCATGTGTATGTGTGTGTTAAATGTGTGTCTGTTATTTGTTTAATGTTGTCGTCTGTTGGATTTATCCATTTATGTTGGTTATGTGTAATAAGGGAGAGACTTGAGAGTCTTGAACAATATGTTTTATTTTAATGATAATTATGATTTATATTTTATTTAATATAATTTCATTTTCTTCTTAGAATCATGTTCATGGCCCAATATTTTATGGGTGTTTGTATATCTATATATGCTGGGTTGTGGTTGTAGCCCAATGCATATAAATGGGCCTACTTTGCAAGTAGCTATATATATATATATATGTATGTATGTCCGTTTCAAAGCTTACAACTTTCATGATTTGTTGGGCAAAAGTTGAGTGCTTGAAATTTTGGATCTAGGCAGGAATAATCCATGAAGATTGAAATGAACGACGCAGAAAGAAAATCAAGATAGTACATATATTATATATGTATATACGTCCATTTTAAAGCTTACACCTTTCATGCTTTGTTGGGCAAAAGTTGAGTGCTTGAAATTTTGGATGTAGGCAGGAATAATCCATGAAGATTGTAATGAACGATGCAGGAAGAAAATCAAGATAGAGAGATCAATCAACTGGATCATATACATACATAAACGAACAAAGTATTAAACTTGGTTTTCAATTTCTGAAATTTTCACTCAATTTTCCCTCTTGGTCTCACTCTCATTACCTCCACTCACCAATGAATTTCCAGGGCTCAACAAGCCATTCTTGTATAAAATATCTAATTCCTGAAAATAAGGACAAGCTTTACTCTTTTCAGGATGATGTTTCTTCCCATTTCCAATTGATTTTCTGAAGTACTTGTTGATGTTCTCCCATTTCTCCTTGCACTTTTTTGCACTCCGGGTGTATCCCATGTTAGTCATTCCGGCAGAAATCTCATCCCATATCGAACATTTGCTGACGCCTGTGGTTCGAAATTTATGTTCCATAGCAGTTCGGAGCATTATCAAGGCTTGTACTTCAGCATCTGGCCATCTTCTATTGCTTGGATCACACTTAATCTCTTTCTGAATTCCATTATCTTCCGTGCAAAAGATTGTCGATAATGGCTGCTGGGGTATTTCGATTTCGTGGCCTACTGTACTTTGAATGAAAGAAATAAGAGCTAAGCTACGGGCTGTTTCTTGTGCTCTTGCTTCCTCGTCTCTTCTCATCCTTTCGATTTCCTTCTGTCTCCAAGCTTCTTCTCTCATTATTCTCTCATTCTCCCTCCGCTCCATTGTCTCTATCAACTGTTTATGCATCTGCTCCTGCCTCTCCATCACTTTCTCCACCAATTGTTCCAGGAAAACCTCAAGCTTCTTCCTTGTTTCTCTCTTTCTCTTCCGATTCACAGGCTCTTTAGCTTCTGATGACGTTTCTTTATCACTTTCTGAAGATGAACTGCACATAAAAACAGATAAAAACCACATTTGTTTGCTTCAAGAGAATCATATCAAGAATCAGACTCCAAAACAAACTTTTTCTTTTCCTTCTTACTGGTTCAGAGATTATGACAGAGAGGCAAGCACATGTTTCTTCAAGATTCTTTTATGTCATGCATATAACAAAGTTTTGATATTTCAGGGACTATAGCAAACAGAAGTGTGCGGTACATTGCCAGCACATATATATTGGATTGGTTCCCCATGTATGACAAGCACATATAGATACATATATATATACACACACATGTATATAGTGGATTGATTCCCCCATCTGTATGAAACTGGCATTACACCTTGACTCCCCATGTATGCTATCTATCAGTAAGATAGCTCCAATCAACATAAAGCAAAACATATAATCCACAAGAGATATTAGCTAACTACACAATTGTTTTAAACAGAATATAACTTTATCCCCTCATACTCTTCTGAAATTGCGATTAAAGCAAATTCATTTTGAGACAAACAGGCTAAAATTTCTTCCTCTATTGGCTGTCAAGAGTTGATATAACAGCAACTTCATTATTATCCAACTTGAATCACATTAAAGTTTCTAAATTCCATACCCCTATTGTCAAACTTGCTGAAGAAAAGAAATCCACAACACAAAATACCCATTGAAGACCAAAAATTAAAAGGGTAAAACTAACAGGGGGATGGTGTTCTTGATTTTGGTTCACTAATCTCGCTGAAAAAGAAGCTACTTACTTTAAGAATTCATATAAAATAAAATGATAAAGAAAAATGTGAAAAACAAAAAGAAAAGCAAATGTGAGAAACAAAAAGAAAAGCATAATAATACAGAAACCAAACAAGTGGAGTACAGAAAAAAAGAAGAATACACTAAAAGCCTACGACTAAGTAACAATGCCCTGAAAAATACCATTAATCAACTTCTAAAGGTGTTAGCTTTTACCTCACAGACATGTTCCCCAAACTATTAACAGACCCGCCCCGATTCTCCTCGCTCGTTTCCGACCCGACCCGCTCTAAATCAACCGCATCAGACCCACCACCGCCAGCGTCCGCCATGTCACCAACCAGAGGTTTAACCTGACCGTGAAAACACTGAACTACGTTGCCTCCGCCGAATCCTAGGTCTGGCAGCCTATCTAGGGTTCCGGCGAGTGCAGCGGAATCATCCGGAAACGGAGGCGGAGGATCCTCCATTCGTCCGGAGAATCTGATGGGACGAAGCTTCTGAGGCGGACTAGGGTTTGTGGCGACGAGTGAAGCTATATGGTCCTCTAGCGGGTGAATCACGGCCGTCGGTTGGTGCTGATCGTAGACCAAATCGCAGCCGTTGGTCTGAGGGAAAGGGTCCACGTGTTGAGGGAAGCCATCGATCTCCCGTAACTGGCGGTCGGCGGTAAGCAGTTCCATGGAAGTGGTAAAAATTTTTGCGGCGTGAAAGGGTTCTTTTGAGATAAGAGAGGATAGTAAAACAACGAGTTAAAAGGGTAAAAAGGATTTTGGGCTTATGCAATTACATATTTACCCTTATCAATTTTCCATATTCACGATTTTGTCCCTTGTCAGTCTCGCTTGTCTCTGAAGGGTAAAATAGGGAATGCACAAGTCATTCCCAAACACGCAGCTATACCCCGTGAGTTTGATTGTACGGGTTGAATATGAAGGGATTTTTCGTTCGAAGTTTCGCGGGATTTGATGATCGAGTCATACACGGCGTAGGATGAAATGAAATCAGGTGGTAAATACCCGGAAGAAGAGATGATTATGTCGTCGAAAATCAAGAAATGATTGATGACATATATATATATATATATATATATTGGTAAGCTGCTCTGCATCGCTTTCAACGCCGTTGCTGATGTTTCCATGAGCACAAATATCTCTTGTTTCTCTTCTCTGAGACCTTGAATTTCAAGAGGTACAATATCGTACATTGACAATTTTGTATTAACGACGACAATATCTTTTGATTCTTTTCGGAAACTGTCCAGATTCTATGAATTTGACGGATAAACAATAGTGTTTTCACATTTTGTTTGTATAGGGGGGTTACTGTTGGAGCAGACAATCGAGTTTGGAGTAAACTTAAAATGTCGAGTCTGGAGAGTTGTTTTTCTCAAGTGGAAGAGATTAGACTATTTCCTGGTATCTACGATCATCATGGAGGGGTAACTGTGGAGATTACTGACCGTATGGAGTATGAAATCTTTGCGTCAATTCTTCGAGCATCTCTTCTGCATTGGAGGAAGCAGGTATTTTATTTTTGAATTTTGACCGAGTTTTTGTTGCGATTAACGGCAGTGTTATTCTATTGTTCTTCAGATTCAGTCGAGAGTTCTTTGGTATGCATTATTTTCTTCTTTGTGGACTGTGACGTGACATTTGTGGTTGGAAAAAAAAAAAGCGGATTTCTTGAACCGTCAACGAAGTTACAGGGGGTTTTGTGTCACAACAGTCTCGAGTCAAAAGTTTTTTCCAGCTTAATCAGTTGTAAAATTATTAGTCTAAAACGAAAAGGGAAGAAGAATTCACTTCGTTTTTCACCTTTTAAGTATTTCTTACCAAATAATCATCATATATGTAAGAGTTTATAAATTGGAATTTACTCATTAATGCATTTTTTACTTATTTTTTCAATAGTTTGTAAACTAGACGAGCATATATAAGATTCGAAGAATCAAATCATATGAATAGAAGTATGAAATCTTTTAACTCTTCAAATCTGTGGAGCATAGCAGTGTGAGTCCTTTCCATTAAATATTGTGGAAAATTTATGATTTTTCCTTTTTTTCTTCCCCTCCTCACTTTAAGTTAATTTACCAAATCCACGTGCTTAAATATCTACGGGATGTTCATGTGAGTTACTTTTTGGCAGGGGAAAAGTGGGGTTTGGATGAAATTTCCAATTGAGCTTGTAAATCTTGTTGAAGCTGCAGTTAAGGTAACTTTTTGCTTCTCTGTAACATATGGCTCATGTCCTGTATTACACAATAACCTTCCATGTTTACTTACTTTGTCTGTCGAGTTTGATTGTTTTTTGTAATGCTGTTCATGCAGGAAGGATTTTGGTTCCACCATGCAGAGCCAACTTACCTTATGCTTGCCTATTGGATTCCCGAAGGTGTTCATAGTCTTCCAGCAAATGCTTCTCACCGTGTTCGTATTGGTGCCCTTGTCGTGAATGATAAGAGAGAGGTACTCCCTGGAATTTGGGGGTTTTTTTAACTGTAACAACTAATTATAAATTCAAACTTAGTTTAGACCTGTGTTTTCCCAAAACCTTTTCTTGCTTTCTGATGGTTTTTTTGGTTCTATCTGCTCACGGTGAGGCAGAGATTGTCTGATTTAACTGGTTTTCAAGAACCATAAATTTATCTTACTTGGCATTAGGTATTAGTAGTTCAAGAAAGCAAGGGTAGATTTCAAGGGATTTGGAAATTTCCCACTGGAATTGTTAATCAGGTATGTGCAACCTGGTTTGCTTTTTCATTATGCATAAACGATTATGCAGTTTGGAGTCTTTCTCCATTTACATGGAGTTGTATATTGCAGGGTGAAGATATTTGTGTGGCTGCAGTGAGAGAAGTCAAGGAAGAAACAGCAGTAAGTAATTTTCCTGCCCCTTGTATGCGAATAGCTATGAGTTGTTATACATTTGAGCCACAGGGAGATATTAATTTTATTGAAATAATTTGGTTTTTCTTGTTTCTTGATCCAAGATTGACACAGAATTTGTTAAAGTTTTAGCATTCAGGTAAGACATTTATTCTATAATCATATTTATTGTTCCAAATTAGCTTTTACATAGATTAGTGGATTTGTGAAAGCTTGACCACATTACATCACAAAGTTTAGAATAAAATCTAAGCTCTTGTATCTAAAACTTATTTTGCTTCTTCGAATCACTTCCTGTAGATTAAAAGTCTTAGTAATCAGTAATCACCTTTGACATATGCTTCTTTACAGACAAAACCACAGAACGTTCTTTGAGAAGTCAGAGTTATGCTTTATGTGCATGTTGCATCCTCTTTCGTTTGACATTCAAGAGCAGGAATCAGAAATAGCAGCAGCCCAGGTAACTCTTGCTACCAATAAAGACATTTATAAATAATGATATATAGAATTTTAAATGTAATCTAAACCTTATATATATGTTTGAGATTGTGTTTGATTGATTGCTTATCTAATTCTCACATATGATATTTATGTTAATATATAAAGTTGGGGTTAGAACATAATTTATACATCTAATGCAGTGGATGCCATGGCAAGAGTACATGGCAAAACCATCTCTCCAAGAACATGATTTTTGGAAGCGCATTGTTGCTCTATGCTTATCAGAGGAAGATGGAGATTGTTCTGTGGTTTGCAACTCGAATGTCCCACCTGCTTCTCCTCTTAATTTCTACGCTTAGTATTTTAGGTTTATATTTAATTATATTTCTAACAGTTTCACGTGTGTTTTGCTTCGATTTTTTTTTTCAATTTCTAGTTTAAGTTTCCACCTCTCTACTTTGGAATCTCTAATCACGAGGAATATTGCGATCGAACATCTTAAAAATTAAGAATTGAATTCTCATCATTAGAGATTTCAAAATAGAGAGGCGGAAACCTAAACTAGAAATTAAATAAAAACCAAAGCAAAACACAAGTAAAAGTGTTAGAAACATAATTAAATATAAACCTATAGTATAATTTGATGTGTTTTAAGTTACCACCAACATCACAGTGTTTCTCAATAAGCAATAAGAATTGAACATCTTAAAAGTTAAAAGTAGAGAGGTGGAAACCTACGATTATGTTTTGACTGTATTTCTATGTAACCATCTTGCACTTGTTCTTTAATAAACTTATATACAAATAGATTGTGTATAGTTTCATATAACTGAAAGTGAAATTAATGGTCTTGTTCCCAACCAATAGTACAGTGGGTTTATTGACATAAACTGATATCAAACAGACCTGCATCTTAAGCCAAGTTGAAGAATTGCATTGTAAGTGGAATAAAATTTGATTCTTGGGTTTGATTCAAATTTCAGTTATATAAAATAGTAATGAGAATACAATATATTAGCATCTGTGGTTAAGGTAAGATTTCTTTTAATTTCTTACCTTCCCTTCTTGTTGCCCTTGTCCAAGATATGTAGAGAAGGATGGATTGCCTTCTTGTATACATATATGTATATATATATATATATATATATATGTATACAAGAAGGCATACTTACTAATTATATATATATGTGTGTGTGTATAGTATGCTAGTGCTAGTGCATTACAATTAGGTGGATAATTAATTAGGACATATTTGTGGTACTTTGTATATTTCAAATGGGTTGATAAATCTTTGTAAGAAGTCTCTTCTCCTAATCCGTTGGGACGTTTAATCATCAGAATTATGATAAACTTAAATTAATTCATCATTTGCCACCTACAAATTCTCTCTCTCTCTCTCTCTCTCTCTCTGTATATATATATATATATACATACATGTTAATAATAAGTTTAGATTACCCACCAACTGAAAAGCAATCAGAAACTAGTTTACGTAAAACTGAGCAGATGGAGATAGTTGGGGCAGGCTTGAAATTAGCATATATATATAGACATATATAAATATAATCATATAATGTATCCATATTTTATATAGTAAGATAAAGAAATAATCCATTTATTCGTAAATTATGTTATTTATAAATATAAACATTATACAGATAACATTTAAACAAAAAAATAATTATAATTATATAAAAAAAATATTAATCATGTTTAAGTGTCAAATGATTTTCAATAATTCATCGCTGACGATATTTTAATTTTGGCATTGTCTTTTAAGATATTTAATTAATAATTAATTATAGATAGAAAAAATAAATTTAATTTCAGTAAAATTAAAATTCAAATGTTTAGAATTAATTGAATAATTTCCACGTGTCGAGTTCTAACAGATCAAAAAAAAAAAAAGAAATGATAAGAGTAGGCTACCAACCTCCAGAATTTTTAACACTTCTTCTATTTCTTTTGTAAATTTTTATTTTCGGACATATATATATATATATTACTATACCTATGCATGCCCGTACGTACTTGCTATATTCTGTAGTTTTAATTGAGAAAATAATCTTCCCCAAAGCATTAATATATATATATATATATCTGTATTTGTCTGGTTCATTTTTATACTCTGCAGGTAGGTGAACCCAAAAAAGATCACCTTTGTTCATTAATTTTCCAACTCTTTCTTATTATGTTATTATTTTCTCTGTAATTTCGGTCACCTTATATTGTTTTATATACGTAATACCTATATATACATATATATATATATATGTATTTTTCATAAAACTCCAAAAATGGGTTATTAATTTTATTTCTTTTTTTCTCTTTTGAAGGGTAGATTACAATTTATTCAATATTAATTTATGTTTTAGGTTGGTAGGAGAGAATTTAGAGGAAGCTTTTGACGACAAAAGTGAAAAGTCAACCACGAAGGACATGGTTGTAAATTTTAAGCTTTCATTATATTTCACACACATATATATATATATATATGTCACGGTTGAGCCACCTTTCTTATGTTCTTTATCTTTCCCCATATATATATATATATCCACGTTCTTCGTCTGATCAGGAAGATTAACACAAAAAAGAAAATTCTTTTTGGGACAAAGAAGAGATCATGAGCTGCTTCCGCGGGCGTATACTTTACAATATTAATATTCTTGCGTTGTTCGTCTTCTTCTTAATGTCGATCTTGACGAGCTCCGAGTGCAGAACTTCAATGGCGGAAGATGATCAGAACCCATTATCATACGAGCTGTGGAGCAGAGAGGAGATGGTACGGATGGCCGGCTATGGAGAAGACAAGCTCTCCACCGTCCTCGTCGCCGGCACCGTTGTTTGCGAGGCTTGCTTGAGCGGTGAACATGAGCTTCGTGTCTGGCCTGTTCCAGGTTTGTGTAATTAATTAAATATCGTCTCTTGTTATTAATTAATTTCATCTTATGTTGTTATATATATATATATATCCGTATAATTATATCATGCATATATGTTAACTACATACGCATGTATAGAACTTCATGTATTACTAAAATTTCTGGTTCAGGGTCATGTTTCATTTCTTATAGAATTTTGCTTTCGATGTGGTTGTAAAATAGATAGATTTACAAAACTTGGAACAAAAGAAATTCCCTAAGAGGAGATGTCATGTTAAGTATTGGTAGCTAGTCAATTAGTTTTGTGGGATGGAAGCAACATATACATACATATATATGCACACACGCACACACACACACATGTAGATATATGGTGTATCTATAGGCCAAATTGCAGGTATGAACCAGGGATTTCATTCATAATAATCTTTTTATTCTCCATTTGGGTTCTTAGAGTTGTTATGGTTTCAAGCTTCTTTAGTACTTAAATCATTCCTAATTAAATGAAAGAATATGATATATAGTGAAAATATAATAACACTTCTCATCATGTAAGGAAATTGGGTCATACATTATATGCCATATTCATATGATGTATTTATTTGTATACATAAATATATTTCATAATCATATTATTTACTAAAACTAATGAAATTAATGTATCAATTTATGCCAGCAGCCTTGTCACATTAGCCTTAAATAGGTTGAATAAGCCCATATCAATCACAAAATAAATTAATTAATTCTCTAAACCCTTGAAAAAATACATTAAAAAGACTGAAAATTTTAATTATATTATTGAATTGGTGATAATCAATTTATAATATTTAACTTAATAAAATAAAAAATTTAATTTAATACTCTGTTAATAAATTTATAATAATTAAATTAAATTAAATTAAATATCAACAAATTGAAAAATATAAGTTTTTTTTAATATATATATATATATATATAATTAACTGTTTAAGTAGAATACACACATATGATTCGAATTAAATGTTAAAAATTGTTTGATTTAATTAGCTATGAAAAATTTCATTGAGTTTTTTAAGTTTCTAGCTAGATTTTGACACAGATGAGCGAATTAGCAGAGGAATGTAATACAGCCATATACAGATATATATATATATATATATATATGTACGGGAGTGTAAGTAATGAATTTGGTATACAGGTGCGTCGGTGACGGTGAAATGCAGCAAAAGTGGGGAGAGCAAATGGGTATGGGAAAGAGGGATGACAGACGAATATGGAGATTTCTTGATTGATCTTCCATCGCAGCTCCATGCAACTCCGAACTTGGAGAAAACATGTTACGTGAAAGTTCTCCGGCTGCCGACCAACTCGCAGTGCCGGCCGGCGTACGTGAAAAAACAGAAGGGTCTAAAACTCTCCTCCGTCGGCAATGGCATCCGAACTTACTCCGCCGGACGGATCAGGTTCCAGCACTTCACATCAAAGTCTTCCCCACCATGCATCAGGGTTGGCACAGGTGGTACAAAACAGATTGCTTGATGAATATGTATGTATGTATGTATATATATGTATAGAGATGTATGCGTATATGGCTCATTTAGATGGCGCTTCAGTCACAAATGTTCGAGTTATATATGAAGCTCAAAAGCCCAATGTTTCTTGTCTGCGTGTATATTGTATATACAGAGTGGTGTTTCCATTTTTTTTTTTCCTTATGGGTAATGAATTCTGACGGTATGCAGCTATAAATGTATATTATATATATATATATATATATATATATATATATGAATAATACTTGAAAACGTATTCTATTAAAAATTGGAAACTTATTAAAACAACATAAAAATTAAAAAAAAAAAATGGAAGAGTAACATCCAAAAATGGTGGCCCATGCAGGTCTCGAACCTGCGACCTTCGCGTTATTAGCACGACGCTCTAACCAACTGAGCTAATAGGCCAATTTGTGAAGATCAGATACCTCTAAGATCAATTAGTATTTCTTCACTCCATGATTGGATTTCTTAATCTATATGCAATATATTATTTTTGAGTTATTTTCACTGTTAAATGTAAGAACAATATTCGAGTTCTTAATTGCACGAGAATATAAACGTAATTTTTTATAACATTCTAATTATGAGTTCGTCAGTCAACATTTTGTTCATAAATGTAACGTTTGTTCGTTTTAAATTTAATATTTCGACTTTTGTTACAGTCATTTGTTCATATTGCAATCTTGAGACTCGTTTGGAATGAGTGAAAATATTTCATGGTCTACAAGGTTTAAAAGTGAATCTTTAAACATGTTTTTTGTACCGAAATTTTTGTTGCGTTTATATATAGTGATTGACCTATTGCATGTACAAAAATTATTCAGTAAAGTACTTAATATAAATTTTATATCCTAATATACGACGACAGATAACTACGTGTAAAGTTGTAAAACTTAATTTAAATCATAATTGTTTAAAAAAATAGTAATTTAAGATAAGTGTTCTCGAAGCCTTACACAATTTTACAAAGTGATTACACAAAATAGGGTCAAAACAATAATAATTTACATGAGATATGCATATATAAATACTTATTCATTACTTTTCCTGCCTCTTATTATTATTATTATTTATTTTCTAATTATTAATGTTGGTAATTAATTAAATAGCATATTTGTGTTATAATATTTGATCCCATTCAAAATCTTAAAAAATTACCCCCAAATAAAAAACAAAATATTATTATGTAATGTAATTTCTACAAGTTTTAATATCAATTCATTTAATTAGTAAAATTATTGTGATACACAAAAAATATTTCTTACTATTTAAGATAAGAAAAATCAAATTGGATAAGAAGAAAATTATTTCTTATTATATTAGACTTTAAATGACATAGAAAATTAATGTTTTTGAATAGTAACAAATAATATTATATAATCAAAAAAGATCATGCATTGATCTTTTTGGTCAGAGAAAAGACCAGACAGATTAATGAAGTTAACCCGTCGAAGCTGTACTTACATACATATATATATATATATACTACGTATATATATACACACACAACATACCCACATTTTTCATTTCAAGATTAAACCAAACTTTTCTTCAAGACAGAGAAATAAAAGAGATCATGAGTTGCGAATACAATATTATTCTTGTGTTGGTGATGATGTCGTTGGTTTCCATGTTGAGGTTTGAGTGCAGAGCTTCTTCAATGGCGGACGAGGATGATTACAGAACATATTTTTCACAGGAGTTATTTGGCAGAGAAGAAATGGTGCATGTAGCTGGGTATGGAGAGGACAAGCTTTCTTCCGTTCTGGTCATTGGCTCCATCGTTTGCAAGACTTGTTTGCATGGTGAAGAAGATGATCATCGCCTTCGTCTCTCGCCAATTCCAGGTTTGTAATATAATATATATATATATATATGAATCATTATTATGTAAACGGTTAGTATATTTTCTTCTTTATTAAAAGTTGTAAATTCAATACTTTTGAATCTCATAACTGCGTATATCTTAAACTTCTAAATACGAATATATGTGTATGTTCAAAGTTACATAATTTAAAAATTTTAAAAAATTATAAAATAATAATCTAGAGATTAATCATCTTATATAAAATTATATAAAAAAAACGTAGAGTATACTGGTAATAATTAAAATAAAATAACAAAATTAATTTGTAAGAAGGTCAAATTAATAAATATAAAACTAAATTAATTTTAATTTTTATCTTTTGGGTCTTCTTCAATTCTCTAGTCTTTTTCTTTACTACCAAGAAAACGTATAAGATAAGGTAATATATATATATATATATATATTGGTGAAAAGTCACAATAATTGTTCAAATTAAGACTTGTTATAAGTCAATTTCTAAGTCCCTTTTTTGACCTAAATTGCCATAGACAAGGAAACTACTTAATCTTCATATATAAACCTTGTACATAAATAATTTTGTTCTTAATTAAATTTGCTAATTGAGAGAGATAGAGAGTGAGATAGAGTGAGGGAGAGTGAGAGAGAGAGAGAGAGGGGGAGAGAGAGAGGGGGGAGAGAGAGAGGGGAAGAGAGAGAGGGGGGAGAGAGAGGGGGAGAGAGAGAGAGAGGGAGGGGGAGAGAGGGGGAGAGGGAGAGGGGGGAGAGGGGGGGAAGAGAGAGAGAGAGAGGAGGATCAATTTTACTTGTCGGGTAAAGAAATTGTCAAATTAAAAATATATTAATAGTTGATACGTTTTCAGAAATTGTGTGTTTGAGTCTGACTGTATTTCTATATGTATTTTTATTTAAAAATTATTTATTTTTATACATTATAATTTTTAAAAAAAATTGTGTTCAAATTTAATTGTATTTTGTGTATTTCATTATTTCGAAATCATTTATATTTATTGTAATTGGTGTATGTATATTACATAATTGATGAATATATATATTTTATACTTCAAACAAAAAATGTATGAAGTTTCCCAATTTATGGCAGCACTAGCTGCATCAGAAGATTAATTACTGAATTAATTCATACATTTTTTTTCCAAAATATATTGATAACTATGAAGTGATTACAACATCCTAATTAAATACAAAGTAACAGAAAATATTAATTTTCTAAAATAATTATACCAAGAAATTAATTCTTCATTAAAATTTTTATTTATTTGCTTATGATACTGAAAGTTCATTGTATATCCAGCAAAGCCAATATGGGATCTGAGATCATTTCAATACTTGCAGATGCCGTGGTGACTCTGAAATGCAGGATGAGAGGACAAAGCAAACCAGTTTGGGCAGAAGCAGTGACTGACAAATATGGAGATTTCTCCATTGATCTCCCTTCACAGCTCCATGCAACTCACAACCTGGACAAAACATGTTTGGTGAAAGTTCTTCGGATACCGAATAACTCCCGGTGCCAGCCAGCTTATGTCAAGAAGCAGAAAGGCCTAAAATTCTTGTCAGTCGACAATGGTGTCCGTACTTATTCTACTGGAAGGATCATCTTCGAACATTTCACCTCCAAGTCTTCACAATGATGCATCGGGATTGCCAGAGGCAGAAAACAGATAGCATGAATCGGATAGGCTTCATGATGACTCATTTAGATGGCGCTTCAGTCACAACACTTGAGTTATGTAAATGAAGTTCAAACATTCGGTTTTTCCTGTCAGTTCCATGCGTACATATGATATTCTGTTGTATGGAAAGCTATGAATATCGATAAGCATATATGGAATACATACACGAAGAGAATTTCTTAGCGTTCAACTGAGATCACCGAGCATAGTATAAATTAGAGAAGAATGAAGGACAATTATTGGTTTAATAAACTGTGAAAGCAACTAATTAACAGTAAAAAGTATGAAGCAACTTCTAAAATTTTCACCCAGCTGGTCCATGAATCAGGACTCTGTTGCTTTAGACTCAGTTGTTGAAACAATGTATCTTGCAACATCGGCACAGCAAGTTAACTTGTCTGCTTTTTCTTCCGGGATCTCGATTGAGAACTCTTCCTCAAAAGCCATGACTAGCTCCACCCTGTCTAAGCTGTCCAGTGACAGATCTTTTTTGAAATCAGCTGTTTCAGTAACCTGTTCAATTGCCAAGTGAACTATCATTTATTTCCTCGAAACTATAATAAGCGCTAGAGACTTTTTCTCAATGTACGAGATTCTTAACAAATACTGATTCTTATAATTTCACCCAGTAAAGAGAGCATTTTGATGCTCACAATTTATAAAACTGAAGTATACAGATGAAGTGTGAAGAAAACAAATAGAGAGAGAGAGAGAAGGAAGTATCGGAATTACCTTATGGGAATCAATTTTATCGAATTTCTTGACCAATTTAATCACTCTATCCATTATTTGATCATGGCTGGTACTTGTTGATGTGCATATCAGCTGACTGAGTCCTCCCTTGAGCATATTCCCACCCTGAATGAGGAAAATTGGCTGAGAAGATCCTCTCAACCTCACGTGATGCAGGATGAAGTTCCTAATGCTTTGCATTTCGAGCAGTCCTGATATTCAATACCATTTTTATTCAAGTCCTCACCCACAAATCAGATAACAACATTCTAAATTGCATGTATGAGCTGAGATGATGAACAAATATAAAAACTACATTTCCCAAGCCCAGGAAAATTCTTACATTGATGAGGTTTCGACTTGGATTTAAGTCAATCTAGATTCCAAAATACAAGAAGTATCTTGGCCTCAAGAAATTAGAACTCAGCCGGATACGTATGCTCGGCAGTAACACTAAGATAGCTCCATCATTACAAAGAAAACTTGAAGATCATGCTTTACGGTTGAGGCCACTAAATTGAATCTTATTCGAGGAAGCTTCTAGGAAAGTTCCTATGCAAAGAAACAACATCATGCATATAATTTCACAGTGGAGTCGAGGACCGCTCTATCAGATATTATGTTACTTATTTCTTTTTCAGATCAAAAAACCTTATGTGCAACATAGTGCAAGTAAACAACATTAGACAATGAGATTTCAAGTCTCAAAACTCCAGGATACATTATACTGATACTAATCAAGTGCAAGTCACAACAAGTTATTGGCAGTCACTCGTGACATATGGGTTAACAAGTAAACCATTAACTGTTAAATAATTGCAAGGTGATGAAGCATTTTCGAATAGGATTTCCACTAAATTGTCAATGATTAACAACCAGCATCTCACTGGTGTCATCTCATTTGTTGTTAATCAATCTGATTGATTGACAACAAATCTTTTCACAAACTCAACATGCAATTACAAGACTGTTTTTGATGGTTCATCAATGAAGCATAAGACCATGAATTTACGAAACAATCCATCCTAAAACTCCCTTGTTTTCTGATAATCCTCATCATTCAAATACTCTGGTATTTATTATACACAAATGAATGACATCACTTTGCCTCCAAAAACGCCCACAGTATTCCACACCCAGATACCAAGAAGATTAAAAAACTAAATTAACCCATGTAAAGACGAAAACCCAACTCTTCATAAATCAAAGCACCGCCTACTTCCAACCAAAACCTGGTTAACAAACAGTGGGTCACTAAGCTGATGAATATAAAACTAGAGAACCCAGTGCAAATGATAACGAAAGTAATCAACTTTAAAAGCGTAAAGACAAAGCCCAACTCTTCATAAATCAAAACACCGCCTACTTCCAATCAAAACCTGGTTCCGGAACAGTGGGTCACTAAATATAAAACTAGTGACCCCAGTACAAATGACAACGAAAGTAATAAACTATAAAAGCAGAAAGTACAATCAGTAGAGCAATAATAGACATAGGGAAGAGAAGTGTCGACCCACGAGACTGAACTGTGTATTTAAAGCGTAGAATCAGAGATAGTTTAGAGTGAGTCTTACGTGTTTGATTAAATGCCGCAGAGAAAACAAAGAAACAGGGGTGAGTGGAGCAGGTGCAGCGAGGCGAGGTGGGCGGTCACTTGGAAAGCTGAGTCACGCGTGGCTTGTCGGTCTTTGTATACGGACTGCGGTTGCTGGTCTGAGGTTAGAGCCTGTGTGTGGACCCAATTTAGTGATGAAAGCCCTAGCCCACCCACTATCGTTTAGGCTTTTAGGGCAACAAATGTGATTTTATGTTATTTATTTTTCATTTAATTAGTATAATTAATTTATTTAAATATTATGTGTAATTTTTTTAGTGCAAGTACATATTTAATTAATTATTTAATACATATTTATCATAACACAATTTTATAATAACGAGAACATAAAAGAAACATAATCTAATCTAACCCACTATTTCTTAAAAAATAGCGAAATAACAAATACCATATAAAGAATAGTAATTTGTAACATTATGTGCAATATAACATTTATAAGGTATATTAATATTTTTAAAAAGAAATATTATCATGGATAATAGTATCAAAGGGTATCGTCCGTATATAAGATAATTACGTATCCGTCAAGTAATTAATGATCGTTTTAATCTCATTCCAATATTTCATGTTATGACCTAACTAAATAAAACTAAAAGTGTTAATTCATCTGTTTTTAATTTTTACAGACTCAGTTTTTATATTTTTGAAAGTTAAGATATACTACATATATATATATATAACTGTTTAATATTATAATATAAAAAAAAATTGAAAAGATTGATAATTTTTTCTATATTTAAATTTAATGTGAGGAAGAAAAAGTTAAATTACAACTAAGCAAGACCAAATCATAGTAACCTAGGAGTTCTAACCTTTGCCCCCCTCATGAAGTAGATCTGGATTCCACATCAATGAGTTACATGGACCTTTGATTGCAATAAGCTTTGTCCTCTTGTTCTCCATATGGTAAAATTACCCTAAAGAGTAAAAAGAATAATAATTTATACTATATTTTTATGTAATCACATTTCTATGGTCTATAAAATTATTAATATAAACAGATTTGGAAGCAAGTGTCCTGCTCAAAGTTCACAACTTTTTTTTTTTTTGTTTCCTATTTCTTATGTTGGATTGAAATTTCCATGAAACTACCAAAATAATTTAGTGATGGTAAATTAGTTAAAAAGTAAAAAAAAAGAAAACATTGATTGTTCTCCCTTTCTACTTTCTGTGAGTAAAAACAAAAAGAAAAATACAATATGCTGAAAATGGTGATAACATAAGGAAAAATGGAGGAGGGTAGCAACAAAGAACAATGATGATGTACCATCAATGGCCATAGCCGAGTGACGGAGGCAGAGAAAGAAAAAAAGAAGGGCTTCAAAAATTATATTGAACTGATAAGGTTTAGATTTTTAGACGAGAAAAATGGCAGTTTTTTCTTTTGTGGAGAGAGAAAACTAAGCAGGAGAAAAGAAAGAAAGATGGAAGGAAAAGACTTCGTCAAATGATGACGTGACCACCACCACCCAAAACCCATCATCTCCTTTATTGGGCCACCATTCGATCTTCCAAACTCGTCGGAGAATATTTTTTCAGCTCTTTCCCTTTTCCCTCTTTCCTTTTTTTTAGGTTATTTCATAAGAAAGAAGAAAGCTTCTCACTTTTTCTCTTATCTAGCTCTCCTCAGTTTCATTCCTAAGTTTCCTTCTTCAATTCTCTCGATCTTTCCCCTGATTCTCCTACTTGGGTTCTTCTTTTTCGATGGGTTTCTCTTGAGTTTTCCTCAGACTAATTGATTTACAGAGGTGGGTTTGATTCGTATTGAGGGAATCATGAACCGTTTGTGAGATTCTCTAAGTGGGAATTTCACCTTTTGGGCTTTTTTGGTTATTATTCTAAAATTTTATACACGATATAATTGTTTATTTATGTAATGGGGAACGTGAATGGAAGAGAAGATGAGAGCAGTAGCCCTTCTGTGGTTGACGAGGAAGGAGGCAACGGCGTGCAAGAAGCCACGGGTGCACCTCATGGGACTCATGTGGCGCCTGAGCTCATGGGTCAGTCCCCTCCTCACAGCCCTCGAGCCACCCGGTCTCCTTTGATGTTCACTCCTCAGGTTGGTCATTCACTCTTTCTGCCCCACAAATTAATTTTTGTTTTGTGCTGTTTTTCTCGTTTATAGGATCTTTTTTTTCTTCTGCTAAAGAAAACGGTTTCTATCTATGAATTTAAATTCCGGGTTACCTGTCAATGAATCACTTAAGATGGATCTCGTGGAAACCAAAAGATGGAAATGGATTTTTGGCTTGGCTGGAAGCTTCTTGGATAATATAGTTTACCCTTTTTTATAAAAGTTTGGTCTTTTAATGGATTTCACATAGTTTGAAGAGCTATAATTTGTTTTTTCGAAAAGAATCTGTGAAAACCATAAGCTTGCAGTTCTTCAGGATCCGTGCTTGTTACATTGAGTTAAATGCTTAATCCACATGAAAAAGTTATTTGATAAAACATGTTCGCTATCCAGTTTTGATATTATTGTTAGTCGGAAAAAAATAATTGCAAAAACATCTGTCTTGACTTTGCATGATGGATGAAATCTTACTAATCTGAATTTGTATCTGGCAAATGAATTAGCTACTGTCATGTGAATCTCTGTATACTTGTTCTTTGTCCATCCTATTTTTGTTTTCTTTATGTATTCTTACTCTCCCAGGTTCCAGTGGTTCCACTGCAAAGACCTGATGAAATTTCCAGCCCAAACCCTTCATGGATGCAAACCACTTCAGGATACGAGGATATGTACAATAACGAGCAAGGAATTCCGACAATGATCACTTGGAGCTACGGTGGCAAGGAAGTTTCTGTTGAGGGATCATGGGATAACTGGAAGACAAGGTTCTAAGAATTAACGGCTTTATATTCATTCTTCTGATTCAATACATCCTTTTTTTAGAATCATGTATGTACCTCACACTTTACTCATATGGCATGTTAATCAGAATTCCCTTGCAGAGATCTGGGAAAGACTTCACTATCATGAAAGTTCTGCCGTCAGGTGTTTATCAATACAGGTTTATTGTTGATGGACAATGGAGGTATGCACCAGACTTGCCCTGGGCACAAGATGATGTCAGCAATGCTTATAACACTCTGGACCTACAGGTAAACTTTACATTCGCTTTTCAGTATCCATGCTTTATGATTTTGAATTTAGAGCATTCTTATTAATCTAAATTGGTGAGGTATGATGATGAATTGCAAGTTAACCTCAATATCTTGGATTTTTTTTCTCTCTGTTAAATGATTATTTGTAGCCAATAGTCTCAAAAGTTAAAGCTAGTAGTAAATTCAAGTCAGTAGCAAAGGGCGCATCGTGCTAATTTCATATTTATATTGTATCTTAGCAATATCTTGACTTTGACTCTGCAGAAAAGTTTTTGGTCGTTTCCTCCGCTTTAAATTGTACGACCCCGGTTCTGTTTAGCAGTGGATAGGTATAAGGAATAGAATCATATGTTGGATCAAATACAAAAATTTAGGGTCTTGATGCAAAGTGGAAAAGAACTTGAGGGGGAAAAAGATTTAGGGTTTGGAGAGAGCAGGATGGCTTGGTTTGAAATTTTAGTTATTACTTAGTAGTGAGTTAAGAAGTTTGTTTTGCCGTTTACCTGACTGATGTGTTACTACATTGTTGCTTCCAAAAGATAGCGCAGGATGTAGCTTAAAAAACACGATAGTTGTGGCTAAATCTATCCTCCGTGAAGAGCTTGAAATATATAGAGCTTCGAGCTGTGAGTGAAGGCAATTAAAACAAGAATCCTTTAGTAAGTACAGACTTTAGTTAATGCTAAGTGTGTTTTTTTTATTGAGTTCTATTGAAGATGCTTGGTATTGCATTCTGATATGAGCAACTTACTGAAAGTTGATGATCATTATATTAATTCATAGATTTAGGTTTAGTTCCTTTTTTTTCTTTCTTTTTTTTTTCGGTAGAAACTTCATTTGTATTTTCATAAGTAATTTTCTCCACTCAGGTTCTGTAAAACTTTTATCATTGCATCTAAACTGAACTGTTTTTACTAAATCCATATTTTGTTTTTGTATATGACCTGAGAGCCTTCTATTGCCTTTCCATATAAAATTAAACATAAGTATTTATTCAAACCACCATTTGCAAAAAAATGCTAAGATCCAATGCCAGCCCATTATCTACGCCCTTTTTCCTCAAAAGTTTATCTGTTTAGTTAGTTTTTTCTTTGTAGAGAAAAAGATAATGGTTCTAAAAAGGCACCAAGGAGTTGTCATTTCGTATCCACAGCTTCATGTAGGCCCTTATTTAGTCAGTTTATGAAGTGAAGTTTCCCATCCCTTTATTACCTTCACTTAGTCACGTTTTTCTTTTAGCGACTCATGTATCATTTTGTGCTCACATGTGTGCTACTTGCAATTTTGATTTTCTTGAATGTGTTTGCTAAAGGGATAAGTATATTCTTATATTTCATCTGTGTCATGTATATCACTATTCTTGTGTTTTTTATAACATCAAGGTACTACAATCTAATGTTTTGTAAGATTAGAACTCTACATCTTAATGCTTGTAAGGTTATAAATCAAATATTCATGTGATTAGAACATCACCTTCGAATGTTGCTTCACATTTGTGTACGGTGTCGTAGCTGAGTTCAATTTTTTTTTCTTCTCAAAGTTTCCTTTCTTGGTTGTTAGGTTTAATTCCCAAAATCAGGTTGGTTCAATTCTGATTTTAAGAAAACTCCGAGCGGGCTGAAATGGATTTGGAATTGTTGACCTTGTCCCACATTTGAGGCATAGTTTGGATTTTTAGTTTTTGTTTTTTAATGGTGGGTTGAATTTAGTTTTACGGAGGAATCCGCCTTGAACCAATCTGTTGTTACTCATAACTGTAGCCAATTTTTCTTCTTCTTTTCTTCAACTTTAGAATGCTTCTCATCCTTCTTTTGGAGTGTCTAACATCAAGAATTATGTTAGCGAGCAACTTGATTTCACCAATTATTTGGTTTGAAAATCTCTCTTCAGCCCGCTTTTTCAAGGTTACAGCAACCTCAATTACATGATGACACTAATTCATGCCACAAATAACTCTCTTTTTGACTGATCTGCAGGATTATGTTCCAGAAGATCTGGAAAGCATATCCAGCTTTGAGCCACCTCAATCTCCAGATTCATGTTACACAAACTTACAACTTGGACCGGAGGATTTTGCAAAGGAGCCACCCCTGGTTCCTCCTCACCTTCAGATGACGCTGCTTAATATGCCATCAGGTGCCATGGAGATTCCACCTCCTTTGTCAAGACCTCAGCATGTGATCCTTAATCATCTTTACATGCAGAAAGGGAAGAACAGCCCCTCTGTAGTAGCACTTGGTTCAACAGATCGATTTCTTTCCAAGTATGTGACAGTTGTTCTCTACAAGTCCTTGCAGAGGTAACACAATTGTTGTAATGGGTATTAGTCCTTGGTCCCTCTGTAGTTAAAATAATTACCAGGAGGTAGGTGCTATGCCAATGGCTTAAGTTAACTTTGAAAGGCATTATCATATGAAAACGTCGCCTGTATTTTACATAATGCCCGGGATGACTATTTATCCAACCATTTATCTACTTGTTCAAGGGGTAGTTTTTGACTTGGCAATGCTAAATTTTTCCTACTAGGATCTCTTCAAAGTCGCTTGTCTACACTTGATTTTCCTTGATTCGTTTTAACTCATCTCTTTATATATTGTCTCTCAGATTTCTCAATGTATAATAGGAAAGCTAGTGAAATTATAAACCAAAATACTTGAGGTGAAGTAGGTATAGTATTATAAACCAAAATACTTGAGGTGAAGTAGGTATAGTATCTTATTCAATGGTCAAGGATTGACAAGTACAACAAACAGCCAAATTGTTTTTGGCAGAAGTAAATTTCTGCTGTTAGACCCAGAAGAAGAACATCTTCATTTTGATTAACCAAAAATGTACAAAATTTGCGAAAAAGAACAAAACAAGCTGAGTCATAGAATTTTCTCTATACCCATCTTCAGGATATTTCTCCTTATACTCCTAAGACCAAAACAATCTCTACCTTGGCTGGCATCACATCTTCAATGAACAGGACATTTGTCAACTACAATGCCAGGTGCGGTAGGACATGTTGCCAGGGGGCAGTGATCAATATCTGTTCCCCACCATTTCAGGTTATGTCCTGCATTCTGCAAAGCAAAGAACAACAGCACTCCCATGAAAGCTGTCCCAGCATCAAGTGCTGCAGATAGAACATAGTTATACTTCTGCCACCACCTCTTGTGGTATCGGAACACAAAGAAGTTGAAGATGGTGCCGGTAATAAGCCAGCTTGCAATGTTTGTTGGAGTAGCTGGTGGCATACCGGCAAACCCATATGATATAACAGGAATATTTATTAAGGGAATCCATTTCTTATCAGGAAATATTTTGCTTAATATCCAAACAGGAACAGGCAAGAAAGCTCCAACGAGAAACAACCAAACCAGGTTTCTGTACAACCCTTTTGGTCCAAATAGCCGTTGTGGTCCAATCAAGCCCCAAATTACTGATGCATCAAAGGTGACTCTGTATTTAGGGCATGTCCATGGGCTTTCAGGATGCAGTGCTTCAACATCACAGATGTTCTCAATGCTTTCAAGCATCCACCATGCCACTGCCAAGTTAACAGTACCTGCAACTAAAGTCCCCACAAGCTGAAGAGGAGGGACCAAAACCCACAATGTCATTTACTTATAACCCAAAGGGAATGTTTTTTAACGGTTTTGATGTATAAATTTCTTATGCGCAGATACCTGGGCTACATACATGCACCTCGGTGGAATTTTCATGTAATGCCCTAGTTTAAGGTCTGATAAGAAAGAGAGAGCATGGATTGTGCTGATTCTGCCATAGATCTTGAAAAGCAGGTTTGCAATGGGTTTTCCTGGTAGAATATACCCAATTATGAACTGTGCTATTATGTCATATCCAGGTTGCTGCAACCAAGAATAGGTAGTCTTATACACAACATTGCCAAAATGTGTTCACAGTTTAAAAAAGATCAGAAAGTTGAGCTGCTTGCCTGGTTAGTGGTTGCTTGGATGACTCCAATGGGAAGTGTAACAAGCCAAGCTAGGAAGAAAGCGAAGAGCATCCCCCACCATGGCAGCTGCACATCTTCTTTCCACACAAAAGACATGATCAGGGATAACACTATGCTTCCAATTAACAGAATAAAAAACCACCATTCAGGCACTTTTTTATAACTTTGCATCAGTCTTGAATGGATGTCCAATTTCACATTCTTCATTGCTGATTTGCTCTGCCTCCAAATATCTCTGCACAAAACAAAAAGTATGTAACTCGGCTGACCAAGATTAGCAACAAGAATGAAGGCAACCATCCAAGAAATAAAAAATGCAGTAGATTGCTTTTAGTGAAACGGCATACCTGCCATTAAAAAGAGCAACATGAGTAAGGGTTGCTGTAAATCTTGCAAATCCCGACCCGATTGACAGGGCAAACAAAGGGCTTAGATAGAGTTTCCCATAACTATTATAAGCACTAACATCAAGCTCATACTGTGGGGTTAAGATCCTGGTTGTGTCATATTTATGCCCAGTTGTGGTGAAGAGCTGATTAGAGAATATGGGGAATTTTCTGGCATCAAAGGTGTTGAATTTCCAGTAACATAATGGTACAATAATGTATATAAACATGATAAAGCCAACCCCAACATTGAGGATTGAAGACCAAGGGGAAACCAGTGGACTGCCATGGTAAGCTGAAATCCCAGCCCAGTCAAGGGTAAGAGCACCAATCCCTAGTCCATGGTAACCTGAACCAATCTGCTGAGCTGTAATGCTATGAGGCCATACCCAGCAGACCCATGAGAAGAATGTCAAGATTGGGAGCAGATAGCCAGGGAGTGCATAGTACAAGAAGCTTGCTGTGAGAACAATCAGGAAAAATTGCATCCTTGTCAAGCCTTTTGATTTGTCATCCTTCTCATGAAGTGCCCTGCAATAATAAAGTTCTTAACTTGATCAAGACAAGGAACCCAATATTTCATAAAGATTGTTTGATCTAAGATTTGATTGAACCTATGAACCCAACTCAATCAATCCGAGAATTGAATCAATTCAACTCGAATTGATAAAAGAGTCAGTAATCCAGACCCAAATAATTCCCTGTTGCCATGATATTCTGAGAATATAACCACAGTCAAATTCTTCCTGTAAACCACAAATAAAAGTAAGAAAGTCCTTCCATCATCAACTGGATAACAATATTATATACTTTTTGTTTTATGCTTCTTGCCCATACAGAGAACCCTACATCAACCAGGCAAAACAGCCTTTTTTGGCAGATTCTGTACCAGTGAACATGCACTCTGCCATTTGCCAAGAAAATTTTCAAACAAGAATCTAGAAGGAGAAAAGGTGGCACTTTGCTCACGATATGAACAGTCTGCAAGTGTTAATATTTCCCTTGAAGCCTAATCTATCTAACTCAGTTCAGAAAATCCAGCCCTACTAGTCCTAGTTGACTTCAATTACCAGATGTAAAGCTGTGCTTTTTGTTAACGCGGGACCCATAACAAAAAAAGAGTCCAAGATTCAAATGTTCAAATTTTCTTTTCCTTTCCATCGTTTTTCTCACCAACCAAACAGGAAACTGGGAAGACCAAAGGAGAAAAACAGACCTGAACAAAGAAACCTGAGCAAGGTTTGCAGGCCACCACATCTCGATAGGATCAACCAAGTACCTCCTCAGCATCCCAGCCCATCCATATCCCAATATCTGCAATAAAAAGAAAACAAATAATTAAACTTCTCAATTAAAAAAAAAAAACAGCCTGAACTTTACAGAGAACCAAACAAGTCGACAATAATTCTTATGTAAATATCCGAAACAAGTGGGAGACTCATCTGTTCTTGAAAAGAAAATCTAAAGAGATAAAAAAACTTCAAAATTGAAACTAAATGGGTCCACTGAGATTATAACTGTTAAAAACTTACACACTATCCGGAAAAAAAAAAGCCATTAATGCACTAACTTAAAAAAGAAAAGCTCGTTAATTTGAAAACAAGTTACAGTATCGATGGCACATGAATTTTACACTAAACTAAAAAAATTAACTTTCCATATCTGCCTTAGATTTATATTTCACTCTTCCCATTTTCCACAACAAAAAGACCTGTAACTTTCTTAAAGGAAGAAGAAAAGTGAGAAAGTAACCTGAGTTGTGAGGACGATGAGTAGCGCACATAGAAAATTCAAGCTTTGCTTATAATAAGCCTTCATTACTGTAATGGCACCAATCGAGTACGCATCACCCCCACCAAAAGACACTCCACAGTTAGCGAATATAGTAATGATAACATGCTCCTTCATGTTGAACGGCCCTGGGTTCAAGCTAAACCTCCTGCCAAGAACACTGTACTCTCTCCTGGGCAGGGTCCTGGCCATGAACCTACCAATGGGCAAGACGGCGATTTGCATGAGAATAGCGGAGATGGTGAGCGGCTGCGTGCGGTACGTGAAGAAAGTGTTGAGAAAGATCAATAGGACGCACGAGGTTAAACCCAGAAACCATGCTCGAAAAGTCATGACAGGCAGGGCGGGATCATCCGTCTCCGGCACAACCAGAGCTACTTCTTCAACGGTGCACCCCTCGCGATCCTCCGTCGACTTCTCTGCGTCCGTACGGTTCACGGTCGCCATTGATGTGAAAGAGAGCCTTCTGTTTTATCTTCCACCTATCTCTGTCCGTGTTGTCTGTGAATTATTAGTTCTGCAAGAGTCGTGGTTTTATATGTTGGACAGAGAGTGCTGGGTACAAATGGAGGAGAAGGAATGTGGAAAGACGAAAATGCCCTTGTCTTCTTCGGTTTCACTTCTCTTTGTAGACTCTGAAGACTTGTAATTGACCCTTTGTGTTAATTACTATAATACCCTCGAATTTTTAATAATTTTGGAAATATTTGTCTTGAATAAGTATATTTTATTGGGTACGTACACTTCACAATAAATTATTTAGTTATTAAAGATAATATTTTAATTAAAAAGTGTGAAATAAATTATTTTTAACGTAATTATGACGGAGGACAAATCCGTCAATTCACGCCTGCATGACGTCACAACCTACGCTTGCAGCAAAAAAGGGGATTAGTATAAAGATGATATGATTAAGTGGAGGGAGTTTGTTTGTTTATTTAAGTTTTTAAAAGACATCGGCCCTTTGCTTAATTTTCCGCGCGTGTGAGCGTCACGTGCCTCTGGGCGTCTGGCACACTTCGGCTGCAGTTTTGACAAACGCCAGACCCGTTCCGGGGCCCACTTGGTTGTTCCGCGATGGAATTACGGGCCCCACTCGTGACGGATCAGAAAACGCCGTCAGACGACAGACCCTCGGTTCGCGAGGTGAACGAGTAACGACGCCGTTAAGTTTCCGACAAGTAGGTGCCACGTCGAACGAGAAGCTTGTGTTCTCCTGGGGTTGTGTGGAAAGGAGACAAAAGAAGTGGGATCCACGTGGCAGCCATGTGGTACGTTTAACATTTCTTTTTTTTTTTTTTTTAAATTTTATAACAAACGAATGAATGAAACGCAGAGTTTTGAATAATGACTGTGTAATCTTGAATTATGATTTGCATTAGCACTTTTTTAAGGTTAATTTTTTTATTATTAATTTTTAAACCAACCTAATTAAGTCTTAAGTGACTGTTAAATACTAATAAATTAATTCATGGTAAAGTATTATTTCATATAAATAAGTAAAGGCCAAGTAAATTGAAATCTCATTAATTGTAATAATAATCCTTTTAATTATTCTTGAAAAATTTATAATAGACTAATATCTTAATAATTAAACTTGATTTAATTAATATTAAAAATTAAAACTTTAATTAATTTATAATAAAAATACGAATATAAAACGAAAACAGAAAATAAGATCAACGTAAGGTAAAAATAATAATAATAATATTTATTAATTTTAATAAACTAATGCATAATGGGTTTGGAGTACGAAATTTTAACTTTTAAGTGTTGTAAAATTTATATTCTTTCTATCAATAAAGTATTAAATATTTTTTAATTTATAAATTTATTTTTAAAATAATTATAACAAATTTAAATATTTATTTTTCTATATAAATAAATGAAAATAATCTTGTATTATATAAATAAAAGGCATGTGACTAAATTCTATCACATACAATGTATATATTAATAATCATAAAAAAAAAATACACATTTTTTTTATGTGAATAAATAGAAATATTACATAAAATTAAAAATTTTAGAATTCAAACATTGCCTCCATGTATATATATATATATATATATATATATATATACATGGAAATAGTGGAGAAGTAGAAGTTGAGAGGGTAGACTTTGGAAAGGGTGGATGGAGATCAGCCCACCACGCAGCAGTCTGATCCTCATGCGCCCATCGTTCTTAGTGGCCGCCGGGACCCATTTTCAATATTATCCTCCATTGACCCCATCCATATCAAATCTACAAACTATATATATATATATATATATTAATGACAAAATATACAAACTATTATATCATAAGGGTAAATATTTATCAACTCATTAATTCTTTTTGTCATACACAAATAGAATAATTCATCCTCGAACTACTGAAATTTTGTGAGAATACAAACTTTTACGAACATTCGAAATATTTTATTTTATTTTAATAAAAAAATTATTTTTAAATAATATTTGAATAATTACGTATTAATCGATATTCAATTGATTAGTATAAAGTTATTGATAAAAAAATATTTATTTAAATTACTTTATTTATTATATTCAAATTAAGTATTAATATTTAGATTCCAAATATATAAACTACTTAAAAAGTATAAGGTATCGATTTAGAATTTCAAATTAAATTTTTACTTAGATGAAGGAATTAATTTCAACATTCTTAAAAAAAAAATATATATATATATATATAGGTGGATAAAAGCTTGTATACATATACGTTTGTATTTGTGCTTATGTATAAAGTTTTAAATACTAGATTAATATAACTATATATACATATAAAGTTCTAAATGCTAAATTAGTAATTTAATTATATGCATATATATATATTTTTGAAGTAAATAAATCAAAAGAGTAGGAACTAATAAAAAAAATAATTCAAATATTTGAAGATAATATAAAAAACAATGTAATGTTTGTACACACGTGTATACATATGTGTGTGTGTGTGTGTATATGTGTGTATATATATATATATATATATGTTTCACTTTGCAATTACAAGGCGGTAGAAAATGCTTTCCATCAAAAGTAATGAAAAAATTCAGAAAGACGTAATAATTTCTTTTTGACACCATCATATGATAAGAACTGGCCGCCAAATGAGCAATAATTATAAAAGACGAGATACTTATATATATATATATACACACACATATATGTAATCTTTATAAAGAAGATTTCACACTTGAGACATTGAAATCCATGACATATATGAGAAAATTTTCAATGGAGTTACGTGCTAAACAAATTATATATCATGGAGGAAATGGTAGCATCTATCTACGTCCCATATATACATATACACATATATATATATATATATATACATATCAAGCCAAAGCAAATTTTAGTTAAAGCTATATATACTTAGATAGTTATTAGTTAATCATTAATTGCGAAAGTTCCGAATTTAATTATTTAAAAAAAAAATTAGCAAGTTATATATATATATGTACGCAGAGAAACTACGTATTTAGGATAATTAAAGATTTATAGCCTCTTGGAAACAGCTGGCCTATTAGCTCAGTTGGTTAGAGCGTCGTGCTAATAACGCGAAGGTCGCAGGTTCGAGACCTGCATGGGCCAACCTACTTTTTCATCTTAATAATTCTGTGGTAACTTTTTTTTTTTTTGGAGCGAAAAATATTAAGACCTAAAAGAAACAGTAGGACATGCCATAGAATCCATGATAACTGGAGCTATACAATATATATATATATGTATATCTGTATTGAGACTTGGGACCTTCCTATATCAGAAGAATTAGTTAATGGGCATGAATCTAAACTCAAAAGAATCCTCCCCTTCGGCTACACACTCTCTCTCTCTCTCTCTCTCTATATATATATATATATATATATATGATATATTGTACGTGGATGCATAGCCAAAGATCCTCCAGAGATGCATATATACCACATATATAAACGATAAAATCTACTCTTTCACTTTTCACTATGAGCCTTGGCCTATATTTGCAGCCCACCATTGTCCATGGACCATGCCTATGATGTTACATTCCCTGCTAGAGCTCAAATTCTTGCTCAGTACAACAATGCCCTTGTGGTCCAACCATTTTACTTTCTTAAACACCCACGTATACATGTAAATACACACACACACACATATATATATATGGCTTGACAGACTTTTCATCGAATTTAGCCTGTCTTTTCCCACTAGATGACATGGGTATCAAGTAAATATAAACCTTTTTCCAGTACAAGCTAAAAAGTCAACAACTTTCTCTTTGCGCATGGAGTTCCAACTATATTAGAATTAGATAATAGTATTTCTCGCCTTTTTATAAGAGATCTTGAGTTTAAGTTGGATTAGGTAATGGTACTTTTTCGGCTCTGCAAAAGATATTTTGAGTTTACATTAGACTATGCACGATTGTCTATTCTCGTTAAAAGATTGAGTTATGATTTTAACGTGTATGTATGAAGTAACGAAGAATATGGACCAAAGGCATCTCAACTCGGTGGCCATGGCTTCTGGGTATTTATACTGAAAGAGCCTCCACAGGATTGAAACTTTGGGGTGTGTGGGTTGGATTTGAAGTTGAATGGCAAAGGTGCCATACACCACAATTTCAGGTTCTGTCAAAATGATTTTCTTTGAAAATCCAACCATTTCAAATAAAATACTCTTCACCACCCATTAATATTTCCAAACACATAATTTCAAATTTAACTCCTCAGATTCTTCCAAGGTCCACCACCCTCCACCCAAATGAATGCAAATATAAATTTTCTCCACCTGGAATGGCTGCTGTCAAAATATCACCACTTCAACAATCTCATTAGACAGCAAATACCCAGTTCTTCTTTCCAATCCTATTATTAAATCTAATCTCAGACCAACAAAATACTACTACAAGAATCTGTAATGGTTGGTATATATGTTAGGCTAATCTTTCGAAGATCATAAAGTTTAATATGGTAGTAAAGTTATAAGTTCTTGCCTCATAACTTGGTCCTGATAGGGTAAATCCGCTTAGATTTATGTTTCGTTGGGAGGATAATCAGGAGATTCACATCTATATCGTTTGGACATACGTATGTGTAGTGATTTACATTGCTGTCGCTAAAAGCAAATCTCGTTTTAATTTGGTACCATTTACGAGCACTAAACTCAGGTGGTTAAAAGTAGAGGAGTAGAACAGATTTGATCATTTAAAATTTTAAATCAGTAATTCTCACTTAAAGAGTGACAAGAACAGAGGCCAAGGTAGTTTATTAATTATACAGCTTCTTGGAATTAAAGTACTAAAGATTACATATTCAAAAATCCTAAAATTACAGATGAGAACAAGACCTATAGTCATGCATACAAGATGTTAAGTAATTAACAATGGCACAGATTCATGATTTTGTTTGCTCCACCATCTTATTATCTCACATATATAGCTACATAGAAAATTGCCTGGAATCTTGGTCATTAGGAGAGTTAAATTGCGGAAACGACACAAAACCAGTTTTGCTGCTTTGGTTGCTCTTACATGACAGAGCATGCATGTGGGTTCTCATCACTGAAAATTTGATCCGGAACTGCATAAGCAAATTCCACATAGTTTCTTGATGGCCAGTATTCGCTTCGTTTGATGTCCATCTTCTTGTCATCTTCTTCTTTGGCTTCTTCAGCTTCTTTCTTTTCTTCTGCTTTCTCGGGTTCCTCCTTCTTCTCTTCTTTCTTCTCCTCTTCCTTCTTCTCCTCATCTTTTACTATGGAAGCTTGCTTCTTGGTTTTCTTGTACACATCATCAACAAGCTTTGCAGGATCTACTATGCCTTTCACTATTACTTGATCATTTCCCAGATCTGTTTCCACTGATTCTACACCTGAAGTAAACTCCGATTTCATTCTATTGGTTATCGAATTATTTTTCTTAAAAGCTTAAACAGATAAAAATAACCTCTTGTAGCATTTATGTTATATTTTGAACACCACGCTTTCACATGTAAATAGAATTTTTTGCTCGACTTAGGTTCACATAATACATAACTCTGAAATAGACTTACACACCACTAGAAATTCTGCCGAACAAAACTCAAGCATAATTTTTATCTTACTCAAGTCCAAATTATTGATGAACAAAACTCTTCTTAGTACTGGCCTCGGTCATTGTTTTTTAGGGTTTTAGACAGGGATTCTTCACATCTAAATAATGTGATTTCATTTAATAACATAATACTTTGCATACCTTTGATCTTTCTTATACGCTTCTGCAAAACTTGAGCACATGCTTCGCAATGCATCCGAATCTTTAACACAACTGTTACAACAGCAGGAGGCTGCCACAAAAATTTAATCAATGTACTGGTAATAGAGAACACTAATAATAACTAAAAATCTATATAATCACTTGTCATGAACTTGATTATGGTAATCATCTTGTAATTAAAATCAAGAAGTATCATCTACACACGACATATAATTTCACCAAAGTCCATTATTACCATCTAGATGAATATGCAGAAACTGAGAAAAGAAACTGACAGACCCAAAACCCAAGAAAGGCAGGGGGTTGGGTTGACAAATAATGGAAATAGAACAGGCTGCCCTACTTTGTGCTTTCATCTAATCTGTTGGCCCAAGTACTTATCAACTCCTTATCAGTCCTTGGGTTGGGCATTGTTCTTGTTAGTCTATGTTATCTTTTAACAACTATGGAAACAAAGACAGACTGTTCTAATTTCTACACAGGTTCTACTCTGGTGTCTACAAGACACTGTGTCCAGCTAAAGTTTATTGTTTCAATATGATTCAGTAACTTCAATCACTAGAAATTTACTGAATTACCACGAAACAATTCAAAATTATCATAGATTTTTCCGTTCTTAAGACACGTGTAAGATTGTGTGACACAGACTTCAAATTTTTTGTAACCCACTGTTTAAATTTCTTAAACCTTGTACTACTTGCTCAATTACAGTAAGTTCCACTGAATCTTATCTGTTCATGCACAAGGAGAAGCATTTCTGTAACACTACATGCAGTAAAACACAATTGGTAAGATAATGTCTTTCTCAACTGGTATCCATTTCAATATGTATATAAAATCCAAGCGATAAATACAAAAGGTTTTCATGTTCTCTATCTTTTCTTTTGAATTCTTTGCAAATTTAGATCAGGGTACCAAAATGCTGGACCCCATTATTGCAGATTTGAGTACATCAAGCTGTGGGAAGTGGGGTCAAAGCCCTAAACAGTGTCTTTTGCTCTCCTTGTAAGACGTGCCCTATTGGTTACTGCTATTTTGTTTTGTTACTTTCAATGTCAGCATTGAAACAGCAGTCACAAGATTCACTGTATAAGCAATTCTGGGGTCCATTTACTCTTTAAGGTTTTGCCTATCTTATAACCTGTCTTCCTTTAATCACCAAAAGCCTACTACACCAATATCAAAACCTTTTTGTGGGTCAAAATTTGAGACTCAATGTGGGTTTTGGTAGAAAAATTTACAAATGGTGTTTTTCAGAGAGCACAAATTAGTTAGAAACTCTCTGCAAAATGTTTTTTTTTTTTTTCCAGATTATAAGACAACAATGTCAAAGCTCACATTTTTATCACTTATTTTCTAGTCAAACCAAATACACATTATAAATGCAATTGATATGTTTTTATGGTTTGTTCCAAAACTTTTTTGAGGAAGATTTAAAATGAACCAATCAAGAATGTTTCAAAACGTTTATAGTCAAGACACCTAATAATTACTCTTTGGATGGTGGGTGCTGTGCTGACTCAAGCTTTGTTCTTTTTTTAACTCTAAAATCATGATTAAGAATCATTAATAACACTGAAAAAATCTCTGTATTTAGGGATGATTAATTGATTAATTACCTCTTCCTTCTTTTCTTCTTTGGGTTCTTTGGGTTCTTCTTTGGGCTCCTCTGGTGGCTTTGGCAATGGTGAAATTAACTCAACTTTCCTTCCACTTTTCTTCTGTAGCCTCTCACAGACCTTTATGGGGTCTGCGGCTTTCCCTTTCACCACCACTTTACTAGCTTTGCTATCTGCAGTTACATCTTCAACTCCTGTTAAATATCAAACAAGCCAAGTTAATACATATCTTAATTAATTAATCAACTAAACAAAATCCCATTCTTTTCATGGTAGGTGAGGACTGAGGTTTGAAGACTTCATTCATGTTTCATTACAAAGTATTCATTTTTCCTTCCCCCCAAAATAGATATGAATATGAATAAACATTAGCTTTTCAAAGGCATCACCTCATATATAATCTTTTTATATAGGTAACTATATGGTTATAATAATCAGTTTATAGACCCCACAGTTTCCAAGACAAATAAAAAATGTTCATCAACTAATGATGCAAGAGATTAAAGCTTTGAATTTTAATAAAAGAAAAAGAGGGGTTAAGCAAAATTGAAACCTTCAAATCCTTTCAAGGCTCTTGCAACTTTCCTCGCACAAGCTTCACAATGCATATCAACCTTGAGAACAATCTCTGGCGGCACTTCTTCTTTCTTTTCTTCTTTTACTTCTTCTTTCTTTTCCTCCTCCTTTTTCTCCTCTTTCTTCTCCTTTACCAACCCAACAATAAACACACTCAGTTTAGAAATTCACCACCCATTAGAGATTAGAATCTAAACACACTGTGGAGTAAACTTAGTTTAATCAGCTGATAATGATCTGGGTATATTCAAGTTTGGAACAAAAGAAAAAAAGGTTCCAAACAGTGGAAGAATCTGAAACTGAAAAAGAAGAAAGTAGAGATTAATGCCAAGTAAATTACCTCACCCATGTCTGTTGTTTGAGCTATTGAAGTTATTTCTACTCTTCAAGTCCGGGTACTGAAGAGAAAACAAGTTGTTTCTGCAAGAGTTGTAGATTTTGTTTCAGGCAGAATATCAAACACTTGACCTTCACTCTCTTCTCCTCTCTGTTCTTCTTTTTTCTTTGGGTTTTTGAATTAAGAGCTGGAGAGGAGGAAGGAGAAGAAGAAGAGCATTTAAGTAAGGGGAGAAAATTCTGAAGATCTGACGTGGAGTTGTTTAATGCAGTGTAATACATATACATATATGTCCCATAGCTGACCAACTGTCTCATAATTTGCCCTTACATTTTCCCTTTTATTTCTTTTTTATCTTTATGGGGTGGTCCAACTATATATATATATATATATATATATACACCATCCATATCTTATTATATATCTCAATGTAATCACTTCTTTATGGGTTAAAAAAATGTATATCACTTCTTTTTTTAATAATTTAACTTTTTTTTTAAAAAAAAGATAAATAATTTTATATTTATTTAGCTTACATATAATAAATATATTAAATAATTTTATGTACATATATATAATAATTTTATATTATTATTAACATAATGGGTCTAATTAAAAAAAAGTGTCCTTTTATAATAATTTTTTTATCTAAAAATATGATAAACCAATACAATTTTATTAATATATTAATAAATTAAAATTTTAATTATTACTAATCCTAAAATAAAAAATTTTATATTTTTAATAATATTTAAATTTATAAATTTTAAATAAAATATAAAAATATTGTATAATATTATTATAAAAATTTATATTTTAGGTAATATTTGAATTCATAAATTTTATTTAAATAAAATATTAACTAGTATAATATTATAATGTTATTACAAATTAGCACTTATTTATTTAGAACATGATGGGTTTATATAATTTATTATATTTTTAATTTATTATTTTTTTTTTTTAAAGTTACTATCCTATATATACATATATATATATATATAATTACAGTTACCCTATGTTGAAGGGTGTACGATGGATCATTGTCGTACTATATGTGTAATGAAAGCATGGTGGGCGGGATCTATTATGGTGGAAAAATCCATTAATGTACATACAATTGATTGGTAAATTACATGTGCATATATGTACATATATATACATATATATACATATATACACATATACACACGTACGTACTACCATATCAAACATACCCATATATTCAATTTTCACATTAAATCACCCAAAAATCAAGCCCCACCATGGTAAATGCCAAAATTATGCAATGTGACCACTTTAAAAAATGTATATATTATGGGTCACATTAAAATTTTAAAAGTAAAATTACATTCATAATTTTATATTTTAAAAATACATACTTAACCCATAAAATAATATATTTTTTTAATAAATTTGGAAAGCATATACATACATACCTTGCTGTTTCTATATACAGGGAAGCAAAGCCAAAATCTTGCTTCATACTTTTGTAGTATGGAAAAACAAAAGGTACTAAAAGAAAAACTTATCAACTATCTTTTTTTTTTTTTTTTAATTTAATTTATATTAGACCCCACGAAAAAGCAATCACGAAAACATATACATTTCATATGTATATTTACTTTATTTTAAAATTTTAATAAACTCGTTGAAATTTAATTACTGTAATTTAATCAACACATTAATGAATTAAATATTTATCTTGTACTTTTTTTAAACGTGTATAATAGAAATGAATTATGAATTAATTGAAATGAAATATTATTTATACCTAATAAAGATATAAAAAATAATTTTAAAATTAAATAAAATATTATTTTATTATAACTGTCTAAATTAAATAAATATAATAAATTTATTAAAATTTAATTTAATTAATATATTAATAAATTAAGTAATTCTCTTACACTTATTTTAAATATTTTGTATACTTTTATAATAAAAATAATTTTTTTTAAAAGTTCCGAGATAGATTATGAACGGATTAAAATAAAATAATATTTATATTCAATAAAGATATACAAAATAATTTTTTAAAATTAGATAAAATATTATTATTATTATTTAATTATTTACTCAATAAAAATATATAATATATATAAACACACTTTTTTGTTTTTTATTATTAGTTTTTTTTTTTTCTGAAGGAAATTTTGTGGTGCACAGAAATTATGTGCAACCACTATGTCGAAAGGGGACAATAATTTGAATGGAACCCACAGTTTCGGATTCCAGGCCCAATTCTATGGTCGGCCTGGTAAGCCTATCAGGATCTCCAAAAGACTCAGAAGAGGAATCAAGTGGGACCCTTTTTTTTAATATCACCGACCAGTCGTTGAGTGCCACGTGTAGGGATAAGAATTGTCATCACCATCATCGTGCATGAGAAAAACAAAAACATTAAAAGGTTTGATTGATATTTGTGGATCGACGTGAGCAAGTTGGTGATGACATATATGTATATATGTATACATATATGATCTCAATGGGGAAAAGAAAATTAAAGAACAGAAAAAAGAAGAATCTCAATGAAGACAAATATATATGTGTATATGTATATATATATATATTTTTTCTTGGGTAAACTGAATATTTATGGGTTCACACATATTCCAAAATACAAACTATATATTAATTCTTAAAGCTTTTTTTTTTATAGTTTTCAAAAAAGGAATCATATTAAATTTTATATGAATGATTTTTAGGTTTGAATTAATACATACATACATACATACATATATATATATATACACACACATTCATGCACAAAATACGAACACAAACACTTCATTACAAGTTCCAAAAAGTATAGCCAGAGGATTCACTAATAATAAAAATCATCTTTTGGAAAGTCATGTCTCATATAATTTATTACTCTTTAAACATAAAATTTTATTTATATTTTATATCCATATATCCATGAAGTATATATAGTATCATTAAATGGGTTAAGAATATGTATATATAGGGACATGTGTAACAAATATTTGTTTTGCTTATTACGAATTGAGAATCGAGAGAAGTTTATTTTATAGTTATAAGTTCGTGAAAATTTGGTTTATGACGTATATATATTAGGGTTTTTTCTTTCGTACAGTTTCTTAATACGTCTTAGTAAACTTCATTTAGTGATATTGTTATTACGTAATTCAAGTTAACTATCTTTATAATTTTGTTGTTTTAATACTATAACATAATAGTATTAATACTAATAGTTAGGGTTTTTGGTCGGATCAAAACTAAATTGAACTGAATCAGACAGAAGATTAAATAAGAAAGTATAAGGGTCTTGTTCGATTAAAAGTTTCGATCCTCCTACGATTGGACTAAAAATCAAATCGAACTGTATTTAATCAAATACATTTCGATCTAATTAATTATATTTTACGATCCAGATCGAAACATGTATACTGTGGATATAAAGGAGTAGTACAGAAGGCTGCTGTTTAAGAATCTTGAAATAAAAGCGAAAAGCCAATTCTTCATCTTCCTAATTTCACCAAACACTACCTTTGCCATTTCCCCCATACACTGGTCCTAAGTTGTTAGGTCTAGTGGGGTACCTCAATATATATATGTGTGTATATATATATATATGTATATATATATGCTTTGAGAAATTTAATTATTGAAAAATTGATAAATGGGTTCAGTTGGGCTTTTTTAAGCTTGTATAACCCATGAGGTAGAGGTATAAGTATTGATAGGACACAAAATCCACTGCAGAAATCTACTTGTTCTTTTTGCCAAACAGGCCCCAATGCCCTGTACTCACATGTATATATATATATATGTATGTACATGTGTGTGTGTATATATATGTATATGCCTTCACTTCAGCACATGCTTCCTTGTGGAATTTTTGTTTATAGTACAACTTAAACCAATCACACAGTCTCTATTATTATATATACATAATTGCATGATGTACACTTCTCACATTTTGAACATGTGATGTCCAATTGGGGAAGACTACTTCCTCAATATATATATATATATATTATACAATAAGATATAATTGATATTTTCTTTTTGGGTAAAATAATAATGTATTTTTAGTATTTTTTATTTTTATTTTTTTCATATTAATCAAAAATTTATAACCATCTTTTTTCTCTCGTTAATTTAAGTATTAGTTAAATATCATAATCGGAGAGAAATCGGGAGAAAACGGGCGATGTCTGTGACTGAAACTTGACAATAATTTTTTTAATGTCACGTTAGATATCGCGTAAAATTTAACGTCGAATTCAACTAATATTCGAAATAATTAAAAAAATATTTTTTTATATAAATAAATAAATAAAAAGGTATTATTAGTTATAATATAATGACATGACCAACTTTAGGTATATAGTTATATATAATTATACAAACTGATGCTGATTTAATCAACCATTCCCAGTTTCACATTCATGTGTCGATATATATGTATAGCATGGGAAAGGTAACGTGTGTGTGAGTACATAGATTTATAATAAGATATATACGTATATATTTTTGTATAATGTTACTTTAGTGAGCATCTCCCAAGTTTCAGAAACAACGGGAGGCTTCTTCTCCCATGCAGAGAGACTAAAGAAATGAAGACAAAAACTTCGAAGAACAAAAACTGTACTAAAGATGAGTGGCACTGGTCTCTTTGGACACATGTATGGTTGCCATGTGGGCGTACATGTCCCATAATTACATACACTTCATAACGTGTATATATATATATATATATACTTAATTACCACCTTAATTATAATTAATTTTCTTAATTATAAATCATTTAATTAATTAATTAATTAATATTTAATAGTGAGGAGGTGAGGTGGGTCAATCGAAGCCAGCCAGAACTGCACCGAATGGTAAGATTAAAGAGTCAGCAATCTCACGTGGAATTATGACCAGATGATCGCAGGAGATTCAACGTCGGTTACCAGGTGTCAAATTCTCATTGGTTAGATTCAGTGCTGGACCAAACTCTCGTTCTCATAAATATGCACTTCAGTTCTTAGCTTCGTTTATAAGACTCCAGCCCTTTCTGCTCTTCACTCTTTCTTCTTCCTCCAGCTTGATTTTCGTCAAGGTTTAGATCTCAGATACAACAGCCATGGCGGAGAAGGTAATCTGTTTTCTTCTTACGTTTTATTAAATTTTCTTTTCTTGGGTGGTGGGTGATTTTTCTGGGTTCTTGTTTGTTTTTGAATATCATGATCTTATCTTTTTTACTTTCTCATGTCAGAATCTGAACCAGAAGATTCTTGACCTCTGCAGATTGTTTCTTTTATACCTATCTATGCTCTCTATCAACAGTGACATAACAGTATTAATCAATTATATACCTTTATATGACTGTATCTTTTCTGGGTTTTGAATCATATGTATCTATTATATTAATGGGGCAGGTGACAGTAATGGTGCTGAAGGTAGATTTGCAGTGCTACAAGTGCTGCAAGAAAGTCAAGAAAGTTCTCTGCAAATTTCCTCGTGAGTTTCTTCATCGTCTTCATGTTCTTCGTTGATATTTTGTATTAATGGAAATAGACTGAGTTGATGTTTTTATGAACGAGAGAAATAAGGGACCAGGTCTACGATGAGAAATCCAACACCGTGAGAATCACAGTCGTTTGTTGCAGTCCGGAGAAGATCAGAGACAAGCTTTGCTGCAAAGGAGGCGGAGCCATCAAGAGCATTGAGATTCTTCAACCGCCGGCAAAACCCAAAGAGCCGGAAAAGCCTAAACCTGCACCGGCACCGGCGCCGGAAAAACCTAAAGAAGCAGAGAAGCCCAAACCTCCGCAGGAGAAGCCAAAAGAGGCAGAGAAGCCAAAACCGGCGCCGCCTAAGGAGGCTGAGAAGCCAAAGCCGGTGCTGGTAAAGCCCAAAGAGGCGGAGAAGCCAAAACCGGCGCCGGAAAAACCGAAAGAGGCAGAGAAGCCTAAAGCTCCGCCAGCTGCTGATAAGCCAAAAGAGGCAGAGAAGCCTAAAGCTCCGCCAGCGGCAGAGAAGCCAAAGGAAAAGCCGCCGGAGCCCAAACCGGGGCCGGTCCCCGTTCCGGCATTCCCGCCGCCGCAAGTGTTCCAAGCGTGTTGTGAGCCGTGCTACCATGGTCATGGTTGGGGAGCACCACCGCCGCCATGCTACGAGACGTTCGGTAGGCCGGTGTTTGACAGCTGGGGCGGCGGCGGCGGCGCGTACAGGCCGTGTTATAACGTCAACAGATGTGATTATTTTTGTGAAGAGAATTCTCAAGGCTGCACCGTTATGTGAATCAGTGTAATTTCGTCATCGTCATCTTCATCATCATCTCTGGTTCGCAATATCTGGATCTGGGTTCAGTTTTTTTTTTTTTTGAAAAAAATGATCATAATAATAATGAGAATAATATAGAAGTTTATTGGGTACATATATATATAAAATATATATATATATATGTACAGCATGAGAAAAATGGTTAATAAAGTCTGCTGGTGGGAAATTGGTTGTTCATCATTTCGTGTATAATGTTCATTTTTTTTCAAGAGTCTTTATATTTTTAATATAATAAATGCTTATATATATATATATATTATATAGATATCTTTATAATTAATAATAATATATATGTATATACATACACTTTAATTTATATGGTGCATGATCTCTTCTCGATTTCCTATCACTTTCAATTCAAAGCATGATTATATTATGGAATGCTTATGAAGATGTTCCAATAATAATAATTTATTATATTTTTAATATAAGTATATATTATTTTGTAGCGATGTCTTTATATATATATATAATAAAGTTGTAAAAATGTATGTAAACAATCATCATCATCATCATATTGGAATTACAGTGACCAATTGACAAAGATGGAAGAGGCTTATCTCATATAATTAATTAGGTGGTGGGAATCTTAATTAATTACTTGTTTAATTTAGATTAATAGTTAATTAATTAATTGACAAGTGACTTTCCACCAAATTATTCTTTTCATTTTGTCAAAATATAATTAATAATCAACCACTCAAGAAAATATTATTTACACTTACTTTTCTTATATTTTGGAATTTTATATTCATTAGATTAAAAAAAAAAAATTATACTTACCCTTTTCCAATTGGTCAATGGTTAATTTAATTTACCTTTAATTTTTTAAACCAATATAAAAATTTAACTTGAAATTCTTAATTATATATATATATATTTATATATTATAATTTTAAAATCTCTATATTACTAGTTCAATTCTTTCCAAAAATTATAATTAACCTTAATACAAAAATAATAAAAAAATATACTTATTTTTCTGTTTACGGAGAATAATATATTTTTTATTAGAGTTTTAAATAATTTTCATATTCAAAAATTCAAATCTATTTATAATTTAACTCAATGTGAGAGAAAAAATAATAATATATATATTTTTATATATTATTTTTTTAATTAAATATTAATAATTTTTTTTTGTATATTTACTAAGAATTATATATTTTTATAATAATAATTTACTTTTTATAGGTTTACAAAGAGTTATATTTTTTTTATAAATAGTGTTGTGAGTATTTTTAATTTTATACAATAAATTTAATTAAAAGATAATAAATTTTTATTTAATAAATTAAATTCATACTTTGAAAAAATATATAAACAATATACTATTCATTTAATTATTTAGGAATTGCATCAATACATATATATATATATATATATATATATAATATAGGTGCAATTTGTTTCTATCTAGCTTGGTGGCACATCGATTTAAAACTAACTAGTATAAGACCACGTGGGTATGATGTAAGTTGATTTAATTTTTAGTTTCGCCTTCCCGGCTGAAAGAAGAAGAATTTGAAAGCTTTGCATATATACACATACATACACATACACATACACATACACATACACATATATACATATATATATATATATGTATTACGTGTATATATGATTAGAACACGGTTCTTAATTTTGGCATGGCCGCCAACCGAACAAAAGATGAGAAAGAACTCGCTAGGTGTTTATAATAAAAATGGACCACATGCATGATATGATCAAACTATATTCCTACTACATATATATATATATATATACATACATACGTGTGGAATAATTCCCCAAAAATTTCATATGTTACTATTATTATTTTAAAAATGAATCTTTAAGAATTATAATTTCTTTTTATTGAATTTTTATATTATATATGATATTTGTTTTTTTTTTATAAAATACATAAAGGGTATTATATATTGTTATATTATATACGGTATAAGAATCCAAAATGTGAAAGGTATAGTATATAAATCCAAATGTACACGGATATAAACACATTCCAAGTGTCGGTGTTATATCAAACAAAAAGTGGTAGGGCCCCACTTTTTATATAATGATTGATTTGACAAATGAGATAAATTAATGTTAAAAATAATATGCTTTATATTATATATATTATAAATGTTCTATTTAAATATTTAAAATTTAAATTTTATTCAAAATGTATATCTTATATTTAATAGTATACTGTAAAATAACAATAATCGATTTATAATATTTGATTCATTTAGAATTAAAAAATTAATTATTTAGAACAACGGTGATGAATAACGTATTACAAATTCGAACTTGAAATTGGTACTTGAAAAAAGACAAGAGATCGGACAAAATATGAAGGTGCATTTTATGTGCATATGTAAAGTTTTTATTCTTATACGAGAAAAGATATATAAAGTTAAGCGATAGTAGTGGTGCCTGCATCGCTTATTATACTAAATTATATTAAAAATTAAAGGTAAGTAGATAGTATCGTATAGTAATTCAATACAGGATTTGATAATATTTTGTTCTTTTAAAATTTGGTACCTGGTTAATAGCCAGATGTTTGTCGCTTTTCATACATGTTGAATTTTGAATTTTATTTATTTCATTCGTGGGTAAAATTGTTTCAACATGACATCAATTGTAGTATTAAATTTAGAATTTAAATTCTTAATTATAATAGTTGATAATTTATAAAAGTTAGATAACTTATAAGTTGTGAAACTTTTATACGATAGTAGTGAACTACATTGAAAATATACTATTCTAAGTACGAAACTGACGAGAAAAATATAATCAATAGAGAAAAATGAAATATAAGAACTTTTTTTATAATTCTCGAAGAATGTCAACTAGAACTCTTTGTTGAAGAGCTAGATTTCTTAGAACCATCGCTATAGATCAAACTATTGAATTGCTTTTAGAACGATTCAACAAAGCTAATGCAATTGTTATTGTTAACAAAGTTGGGAAGATGACAGATATAGATTTTGCAGGCAAATGAGCCGCTTGGATTGACTACTAGAGTCAAAATCACTCTTGACATCCAGAAGCCTATCCTTCTTGGTAAGTTTCTGGTTAAGCCATAAAAATATAGAAGACCCTTTTCATTTCAGCCAAGCAGAAGACAAAGGGGCCACCAGGGTTCCATGAAAGCTTACCTGCTAAGTTCACTTACCTGTTAATTTTAGAAACTGCAAGCACTAACTCACTGACTAAGGAGACGATCGAAGTGCAACCCACAAGAATTTCATTGAAAAGAAGAGCAAGAATGATCAAAGCAGAGAGAAAGCACAAAGAGCCAGGTAATTTTCACTCACTCAATGATCCAAAAGTGGTCTTGGAGGTAGCCTCAATGACTCCTAAGGTGCCATGAATCTGTTATCCACAAACTACAGGAGATTGAGCCAGTCCTCTGCAGTATTAGGCCTAAAGGTTCTTGTAAATGAAAGGAGTATATCAGATAGTAAACAAGACTCCATGACTAAGCTGTTTAGAAAAGCTGTTGATATGATGGGGCTTGGAGATTTGGGCTGCACTGAGATACCATTTACATGAAGCAACAAATAAGCAAGGTTAGTGAAGAGGAAGGCAAGACTTGACAGAGGATTAGCAACAAGTAATTGGATCGAGTTACTTCCAAACTGCCAAATCTAACATCTTCAAGAAGTATTTACTGACAATTCTCCCCTCCTTAACTTGTTAAAAGAAAAGAGAAGATAGAAGAAGCTGATCAGATTTGAAGAAACTTAAAATACTTGATGCATCCAAGATTGTTTCCAGGTAGAACCCACACCAGTGTGTGTATCAGCATTGTGTTTATTTACATTTTACTGCAATTAAAAAAAGCATTTCATACACTAGTTTGGCTTATAAAAAGTAGAAATCAACAACAATTTTTGGTTTTATATGCCTCAAAATGATGATACAGACTATATAAAATGATTATAATCATAGATCGCTAAATGATAAACTGCAACTAGATTTTCTAAACTGCAACTAGATTTTCCTTGATTTTGAAACAAGCAATTAAGTCGACTTCCCCATAAAAAGAGGGGAAAAAAAAGCTGAAACCCAAGGGAAACATCCAGATCAAACCCAGAAAAAATTGTCCTAAACTAGGCTATAAACATTTTAAGTCAATTTCGGATGGCAAGGGAAGTTTTTGATCATAAACATGATGGAAATGATAGGGTACTATGATAAATTATAACATTAGAGTATCGCATTTCTAATAGTTTTTGAGAATTTACTCATTTGTGCTTTCCAGGAATTCTCAAATTTAACCAGAGTTGGGAGCTAGAATTTTCTGTTTTTCTCTGCAACTAATCTTGATACCAGTATGTGCACTCTTAATTATTGGAGTAGAAAAAGATGAAATTATGTAAATGGCTCTCGACCCATGTTAGAGATCAACTCTATCTCATCTTGCAGCTCCTTGACAGTAGGTTCCGGAGTGAAGATTCTCGGTTGCCAAACAGTCTGTCCACAAAAAACTGATTCTTACTTGCTTTAAGTCGAGAGTCAAGGCTACTATAGTAATTTAAAAATTCAGACTTTTTGGAGGAAAAGTTTGAGACTTTTTTCGTATTTAGATATTTTGAGTCCCCTATTATATATATATGTATAATTTTGTCAGTTTCTTATGCTCTCTTGATAAGGTGTCACCTTTTTCTCTGTTTACTGCATATACTCCGCTTAAGAAGATAACAATGGCGTACAACCTCTGTTCTTCATCTTCTTCTCTCTTCATCGACCCCCAGCCTCTTTGCAACTCACTCTATTCTTCACCAAAACTAAGACCAAGAAGCTTTGTATACTCTTTCAACTCGAATCTCTGTACATTTCGATCAAAACTCCCTCTCCAAATCAACCATGTCTCATTACAAGACTCAGTTCCACTACAAACCCGGAACACAAACACAAAAAAAGTGTCAAATTCCCAAGACCCAGATGGGAATTCTGGCTCTTCATCGAAAAGCTACATATGGGTCAACCCTAACAGCGCTAGAGCTTCTCAGCTTCGACATAAATCATACGATTCAAGGTATAATTCTCTTGTAAAATTAGCTGAGTCTTTGGATTCGTGTAACCCTCTCGAAAATGACGTTTTTGGTGTTTTGAATGGATTTTCTGGTAAACTTTTCGAGCAAGATGCTGTTGTCATTCTCAATAATATGTTAAACCCAGAAACTGCATTGCTTGCCCTTAAGTACTTTCAACAGAACTTGAAACCAAGTAGGGAGGTGATTCTGTACAATGTGACGTTGAAAGTGTTTAGAAAATGTAAAGATTTGGATGGAGCAGAGAAGCTGGTTGAAAAAATGCTTGAGAGAGGGGTTAAGCCAGATAACGTCACGTTTTCAACTATAATTAGTTGTGCTAGGATGTCATCTTCTCCAATTAAGGCTGTGGAGTGGCTTGAGAAGATGCCGAGCTTTGGGTGTGAACCTGATGATGTTACGTACTCCGCCATGATTGATGCCTATGGGCGTGCAGGTGATGTGGATAAGGCTTTGAGCTTGTATGACCGTGCAAGAACAGAGAAGTGGCGTATTGATCCAGTGACGTTTTCCACGTTAATTAGGATTTATGGGGTATCTGGAAATTTTGATGGGTGTTTGAACATTTATGAAGAGATGAAGGCTCTTGGTGCTAAGCCAAATCTAGTTACATATAATACATTGTTGGATGCTATGGGAAGAGCCAAGAGGCCTTGGCAGGCTAAGTTAATTTACAAAGATTTGATTGACAACGGCTTTACTCCAAATTGGATAACCTACGCAGCTCTCTTAAGGGCCTATGGCAGAGCTCGCTATGGCGAAGATGCTCTTAATATCTATAGGGTAATGAAGGAGAAGGGAATGGAGTTGAATGTGATTCTTTACAATACTCTATTAGCCATGTGTGCTGACATCGGTTACACTGACGAGGCTGTTGAAATTTTTGAGGATATGAAGACTTCTGGGACTGAACCCGATAGTTGGACCTTTTCTTCCTTGGTTACCATATATTCTTGCAGTGGCCAAGTTTCAGAGGCAGAGGCTGTATTGAACGAGATGTTGGAAGCAGGGTTTGAGGCTAATATTTTCGTTTTAACATCACTTATTCAATGCTATGGGAAAGCCCAGCGAATAGATGATATTGTTAGGTCATTTAATCAGGTTTTAGAGCTTGGCATCACTCCAGATGATCGCTTCTGCGGTTGCCTTCTGAATGTGATGACCCAGACGCCAAAAGAAGAGCTTGATAAATTGAGTGACTGCATTGAGAAGGTCAATTCAAAGCTTGGCTTAGTGGTGAAGCTTTTGGTGCAGAAGAATAATAGTGAAGAGGTCTTTAAGAAGGAAGCATCTGAACTTTTTGATTCAATCAGTCCAGATGTGAGAAAGGCTTACTGCAATTGCTTGATAGATCTTTGTGTCAACCTCAATTTGTTGGAGAGAGCCTGTGAGCTGCTGGATCTGGGGCTTACACGTGAGATCTACACTGGTATACAGTCTAGGTCTCCAACCCAATGGTCTCTACATCTTAAATCTCTATCTCTTGGGGCTGCATTGACTGCATTACATGTTTGGATAAGTGACTTGTCCAAGGCCCTTGAATCTGGGGAGGAGCTTCCTCCGTTGCTTGGGATCAATACTGGACATGGGAAACACAAGTATTCAGACAAAGGCCTAGCCATGGTCTTTGAGTCACATCTGAAGGAACTAAATGCCCCTTTCCACGAGGCTCCAGAAAAGGTTGGCTGGTTTTTGACAACAAATATTGCAGCCACGTCATGGTTGGAATCTAGGAGTTCACTGGACCTGGCTGCTTCGTAAGTGCCGTGCTTATAAAGGTTCTGGTATGTAATGTTTGGAATTACCAGCTTCTGTTGTGCTTTCATGCTTACTTTCATTCGTTTGATAGAGGAAAATTTTTGAATCATTAATCCATTCTTATTATACTTGGTTACTAAGTTAATGGAATTAGGAAAAATTTTTGAGTCTTATGGAATGACTTTGCCAACCACTTGCTATACTCGAATCCCTGAGTGTCTTTATGAATTGGTCCATATTGGTGCATAAGATTGAATTATATCCTCATTCACAGATTGGCAAGATGGTAGTACATATTTACAGACATATAATTATTCATATGTGTATGATCTGTCCATGTATGTTAGCCTCATTTATGTATATATGTATGCAATTATATTAAAAATATACATGGAAGGATAGGAAAATGAATGCAATATGTTTGACTTCTTTGGGGCCCTAAAATGGCTGTTAGGAAATTTTTTTAAGAGGAAGTTGACCTCCATTGCGAGCCTTTTTTTAGAGGAAATTTTTTTAGAGGGCTTAATACAATGAACACTTCACAGACCTTTTGACTTCTTGTATTTAATAACATATTTTCTAAGAGGGATCCCGCCCTTGACTTGCATATAATAATAGAGCTCATAAAAAAATAATTAAACTAATCACTTCTATTAGAAAGTAAAATACTAATTAAGACACCCTGTGATGGCCTGCACGTCAAAATTGTCTACAACGTTTGGTCAGTTCAAAGCATGAGTATAAATTGATTGGTCCAAATTGATGTTTTTCTGTGGACAAACATGGGAAACTGCATACACATACCCTTTTCTCCATCTCAGGGAGAAGTTAGGGTTCTGATCTTCAATGGAGGAGAAAAGAAATTCAGAGCCTCAACACCCATCAAGAAGATAGCTTCTGGTCCTTACAGTGGCTATAAGTTGGTGCACCCTGCTCAGCCAAATTCACCATTGCCACATAGTGCTAAGCTTATACCTGGTGAGGTTTACTATCTTCTTCCACACCAGAAACAGTTCGATAGCGGTTTGATTGTTCCTAAAATGTCTGGTAAGAAGACATCAAGAAGGCAGTTTGTGAAAATAGTATTGACAAGGGAGCAGCTGGAGTTGCTGTTGGGAAATGTTAAGGAGTTTCAGTCAAAAAATGTTTACTTCCGATTCTCTGAGAATTTTAGTGAGAATCAGAAATTGAAACCATCTTTGGCCGTGATTCCAGAAGTAGAAAACTTCTGAATGGTAGGACTAGTGATTGCATATTTTCGCTGCAGTTGCATTGCAAGTCTAATAGAGAGTAGCTGCCACAGCGAAATCAGAGAGGTGTTTCTGTTATATTTCTATTGGGAATACCACCATTGCTTCTTGCAACTTAGATAAAATTTCAAGCTCGAATATGTCATTATTATAACTCTTTCTGGAGTTATTCCTTTGGTTACTTTAGGCAAGTTGGGGAATTTAGTATCTGTATATTTTAGTTGGCCAATTGGCTAAAACAAAGCAAAAAGAAAGAAAAAGAAGAAACAGGGACAACATATGTAAGCAAAACAAAAGTGTTTTGAGTTTTATGAAACCCATGCTGCAATTGACCCCAAAACATGCTAGCTATCAGGCTTAGTTTTAGACTTTATATTCCTTGGGCTATTCTAATATCATTTGCAATACTTTAGCATTAAATACCACTAATCCAATAACTTGTGGATCTAAACTAATGGACCTAAAAATTTATGCACAAATTCTTAATATTTGATAATCTCAACTCTTATATAAATTTTGAGTAATTCATATATTCTTTCACACTATCATACAAAGTTAAAGAGTTATCAACCATTCTTTTACTAAAAAGGTTGATATTTCTCTCCTGTTGAGGTGTGGATTCGAGTCATGTTGTAAGTTTCATATATCATCATTAGGAGATTGTATCATGATTGATGTACATGTATTATTTTTTTAATGAAATATATGAAATTTTGCTAAAAAAAATAGTCATTTTTTCTTTTTCGGATTGGATTGTCAAATTGACAACACAGAGAAAAAAATGGTTCAAGAACACTCTACCTAACACCTTTAGATAAAGAATATGCAAACTGGGTTCCGAGTACTCTGCACACTGTTGAGGCACAACCTCTCTGCACAACTTTTTATAAATTCCAACACTAATATTCACAAACACTAGTATTCATAATTTGAATTGAATTGACTATTATGATTTTAGATACAAATCACAAAACATATTCAAATGTGTCAGACAGTCCAAACATCACCCTAGAGCAACTCAGTTTCTTTTGCATAAGAACTTTATTGATTATCTACTACCAGAGAAACAAGTCATATTTACAAGGGAAAAAAAATCCGAAGACAGATACACAATCAACTGAAATCCATTTTTTAAAAAGTAATCAACTGAAGTTCACGACCTCATCAACTCCATCCGACTGAGGAATCTTCAAGATGATTTCTGTGCAATGCTGCAAAACATGGCATTCAAAAGGTTTAAAAATATCCAATCCGATACAGAGGGAAGAATCATTAGATTAGTAATGATAGAATGAAGACATGGGAGAAAGAATGAAGTTTCAGTATAAAACAAAGTTGGAGAAAACTTTTTCAGGGGATTTTCCCTAACCTTTTGGAGCTTGTATCTTTGGTCCTTTGGTGGTTGTTCACTTTAGTTGGTCCAGCTTCCTTTTCTCTTGATGTTGCTTCTCTCTTCATCCTTTTAGACTCTATTTCAATAGCTTTTGTTAGTGCATCCACCTTCTTCATGAGCATCTGTAAAAAGTTTTATCTTAGGCCTTCGACACCTCTTGCATTCAATACAACAAGAGAATAATAGGACTAACATTAGCTAGCAGCTTAACGCCTTACCTTGATTTCTTCATCTTTGGCACTCAAATTACTTTCTTTAACCTCACAAGCCTTCCTTAGATTGACGACTTCTTTTTGAAGTCTATCATACAGAAACCCTGAGACAACATCTTCTGAATTGGGACTGATATTTCCCCTATTCTGCAACCCGTCATTGGCGTTACTTCTATTTTTGATTTCTGCTGAGACTGCCAGATCTGCATCACCATCCTTGCAAACATTGGCATCTGTGTTTGTCTTCAATTCTGTGTTCTCCTTTCCACTGCTATCAACAACTTTATTTCTGGATACCCACATGTTTTTTCTCATTGGCATATTTTCCCCAGCATATTTCTTCTTGAGGCCTAAATCTCCAGCATCATTAGCTGTTTCATTTTCCATCTTTGGCGGCTGCAAAGGGGAGCCTCTTCTGATGCTTGAAGCCCTTGGCTGAGAAGTAGACCTCTTCCTCGGTCCAGTTGGGCTTGTGAAGAACCCTAAAATATTACTAGATTTTTCTCTTTTAGGGGAACAACTAACCGAATTAGGATCAATAGAGAAACTTGATAAATGTTTTAAGCCTTCTTCCAATGTCTTCAGCCGCAACTTCAGTTTATCCTGAGGCATATCTTGTATTAGCAAAGAAAACCGGTCTAGTCAAATAAAATTAAGGGCACAGATATGGTTAGAAGACAGCTTTCTACCTTCAGTTGGGCTTCTGCCTTAGCTGTTCTCTCTGATATTGCTAGCTTGTGTTTCAACCGTTGCATCTCTGACTACACCATCCAGAAAGACGAAGTTCAATTTGTATCTTCAACATTATGATTTGTGAACTATGTACAAACACTTATTAGGTGAAAGTTTCCTAAAGGTCTAGTAGTTATGATTGAAAAATAAAACTCAATCTGCATCTCTTTGCCTAGTCATGAAAGAAATACCTGAAGCAGCCTTCTCTCTTCCAGCCATTGTTTGACTGGCATTACTTTGTCATTTTCATCCTTCCACTCATTAGCCACAACGGTTGCTACTCGGTTTGCTGAAACTTTAACTCTGGCTAGCTCTCTCTCTAAGGTCCTCTTTTCATCCTAAAAAATTTGAAAGCTAATTAGCGGTCATAACCTGAAAGTCATAATCATTGGACCGTTGCCTACAAGCATATACCACCTACATTTAGTTCAGAAATCTGTCGCCTGTAATCACGAATGGCATTTGCTGCAACCCCGCCAGCCAAAATAGCCTCTTCAAGTTCTTGAATGGTTTCACTGAGCTTTTCAACCTCTAAGACCTTCTGGCGATTAGTTTTTTCAAGAATCCTATTCTCCTCCTGCATATGGAACATTAATTCTGCCATGTTACTTAATCCCTCTATCAATAAAGTACAATGTAAAGTACAGAAAGGAGTCTGATTGGAACTCTTGCCTGAGATATCTCGATCTGTCTCTTCAGCTCAAAGTTCTGATTCTGAACCTCCTCAACTATCAGAGCTCTCTCCAAAGCGCTTCGCAATATTCTTTCAGCTTCAAGAAGAGCTAATTCTTTTGACTTAGTGAGACGTTCCAATGCCTTTTTGTCCTCTTGAAGCACTGCAATCTGAGAATATCGAAAAAGGATTGAAGTACTAAAAAAATGAATCATCTTCTCATGCTGCATAGTTGTTTCCAAGTGCAGTTTTCTTTTTGCATAAGTACCTCATTTCTATACATTTTAATGTCTGCTTCTAGAGGAGCAATCAAAGAGTCAATAGGCACTGGATCATCATCCCTTTGGTTCGCATGCACCCTTCTAAGAGTTGCCTCTGCAGCATACTGTGCAGCCAATGCATCTTTTTTCTCATTGTTTAGTCTCTTGATTTCAAGATTCTTCGTTTAGTTACACACCAAAGAAATAAATTGTACTTCAGTCCTACTAAGGCATGCATGAATGAAATTTAGGATAAGAAATCACAAAGATAATAAACAAACCTTTTGCTCAAGAAGATTTTCTACAAGTCTATGTTTCTCATCCAACTTATTAACTTCATTTCTAAGCTGGAAAACGGAAATAGAAAATTTCAAACACAGTTACATCAGATTAAAAAATTCATTGAAATTTCCATCTGTTATAAGATACTACAATTCCATATATGATTCAACTTATCAAATTCTTGTTACCTCTTCTACAGCCTTGTCCTTCAGCACTTCTCTGGCCTTTAAAGCCTTGATTTCAGCCTGAGAAGCTGATAGCTCCCTGTCTTTTTCTGTAAACGTATAAAAAAGCTAAGTAAAACATAGTTTGACCCACCAAGGGAATTCATCATTATTTTATTTTGTAAAAGCACAAAAAAAAATATAAGGTCAAAAAGACTTCTATTATCAAACTCCATTGACATGAATGCATTGACCATATAAATTACCAAGGGTTATCATATAGTGGGAAGCTGAAAATACTTCCCACCATACTTATCATAACCATGAATTGGAAAAAGCTATCACTATACCAAGCATCAAACCGTGTAATGATCATAATGAGAAGGACAAAGAATTTTAAGAGAAAAATCAAACTACAAACATCGTTATTATACATATAATCAAACTACACAGTACTATTTGTGCTCAATAAGTTACGAAAACACAAAGAAGTAGCAATAAGTCGGAACTCAATACAGCTAAATATTATATATAGCTCCACCTTTTTTAGCACTGAAAAACCAGGCAGAAGAAAGACAGAACATGACAACAGACCCTATTAACTTCCCAGACAGAGACACACAGAGACACACACCATTTACTTGTGTTTATGTCTCAGAGAAAAAAGAAAGAAAGGAAGAGAAGGAAACCTTTGAGTTGGTTCTGCAACCGATTGAACTCCAAGACAAGAGGATCCGGATGAACAAGAGAAAGCTCTTCTGCTCTAAATGCAAAATCCTCATAACCCACCATCTCTCTTCTCTCCTTCGTCTCTCTCAACACTCAAACAGCGTAGAAGGAGAAGAAAAACATGCAAAACTCAGAACTATAACAAGAACTATGAAATGGGTTTTAGGGCAGAGGATAGATATAAAGAGGGTTTTTGGTGATAACAGAAAAAGTCCCTTCCTTTAAGGAATTGACCGTAAAGAGAGGAATGGTCTTGCCATACTCTTAAGCAAAATTTGAAAGCTAAGTACTCATCACAAGCCGGCCAAGCCGGCTCCTTTACCTCCCTTTCATATATATTTGACAGTAACCGTTACTTTATGACCATGATAACATTTTTTTTTTCAAAATTTATTTCTTTTTTTTTTTTAATAAAAGAAAAACAAAAACAGAAAACCCAAAAAGATTATATCTTTAGAAACTTCACTTCTTGTTTGATGCCATCCTTTCCACATTACCACCTAACCTGTATACATGTATGAGAATATACATAATTGTATGTATATGTACAGGAAGAAAAATTGTATTAGTTGGTGCCATTGTTGTTGCAAGCTTAGCTTAAAGCTTAAAGCTTTTATTATATAATTATAAAAAAATATTTGACAGATTAAAAGCCCAAAAACTGACAAATAATGGAAAGAGAAGTGGGAATAATTAGTTGATTCTATCCATTTGATTAACTTGCAATCATTGTCGTTTAGTTGATGATTATGATAGAAAGTAGGTTTGAATTGATTTTAATTACAAATTCTAAATGATTAACTTGTTAGACAAATAAAGCAAAAAAATTTAATCTTTTTTTTTTTCCATTATTGGCTTTATCAAATTGAGATCGAAAAATATTTGAATTCTCTAATTCTTAGATGAAAAAGAATGTACTTCTAATCCTATCGAACGAGTTTTCTCACTAAAATAATAATAAAATTTAGAAATAAGAAAATATTATATTTTTCTCGTCCTTTATTTTCTATCGTTTACCCAATATACCCTAATGTTAGATAAATAATCTTCTATATAATTGTTTATCAAACCTCTCATTTTGTGCATATTATTGTATAATTATTAATTTTTTTTGTGGGTTTTTTTCCAATTAATTATATATTTAGGATTTGTGTGTAAATGTAAGAAACATATTATTAGGGTTAGTTTCTTTGCAATCATAATTACCAAAACCCAAGATTGAAGATGAGTTTTTAAAACTTTGTCATGATTCTCCTATCACCTCTATTGATGGAAAGCTCTTGTTTTGGCATAATCCGATTGCTTCAGCGCAAAACCTTGCTTAAACCATGCCATTTTTGTTTCTTTCTTCAAATTCTTGGATTGAATCAAAGAAAAAATATGAAGTGTTGGATGATCATAAACTCAAAAAGATAAAACAATATATAAAGTGGGTTAAAAGAAAACAAACATAATTAAATTCATAAACATATTAATAATAGATTCTCGTGTGTGTGTGTGTATATATATACACAAAAACATATGTTACGAGAGTAAATAATCGATTAATATAGTAGTAAATTACCCACAACATTATAACAACACTATAACATGATAGTTAAAATTTTTATATTTTATTTGAATGTTACAAATTTAAATCTTAATAAAGATACAGAATTCGTCGTAGTCAATATATAAATACTTGATTCAGTGAAACTAAATACTTAAATTATTAATTTGTTGGTGAGACTACAATGATGATTTAAAATTAAGTTTCAACGAGTTTATTAAATTTATAAACGAAAGAAATATTATGTGATAATTAAATTTTTTTAACCACGATAAATTAAAAATTCAATCTAATTTTTTACACACACATATATATATATATATATGTATATATTTAAAAGAGAATACCAAAATTATAAATGAATATGCTAGAATATTAATAATTAATTAAATTACCTAAATTTTTATAATATTCAATTGAATTAATTATTCAATAATATATATCTATCCAATTTTTTTTTTTTGTTTAATTGGTCTTTATATTGTTGATACAAAATGCTTATATAAAAATTAAGTTTTCCCCAATTCAATCAAATAAATCATTCGTACCATGACTAAAAAAAATTTGAATTGTAAAATTGACCTATATGGATTAATACATTATAATTAATTATAGATTACAATATAATAATCCCAAAATTTTTTTAGTTGATAGAAAATTACATTCATAACTAATAATTTCTTAATCAATTAATTTCGGTATAAGTATTTTGCTTACAAGTATTATACGCCCCTCGACTTTGCTTACAAGTAAATTATATGATTAGAGGAAAGAAAATTAATTAATGAAATTAAGTCGGCTCTTCCTCTCTAACTTGGCAATTTGGCAAATTTTAAGACAAAGTTACATAGTTCTTTTGGGCAAACGACAAAAGGGAAGATTTCATATATGTGTATATATATATATATGTACCTACCGACACCCAAAACTTATATGTATATTTATAGCCGTAAAATATATAGGACCAAAGTTTATATTCAAAAGGGTGTTGATTGAGATGGGTTTCTTTTGTAATTAAGAATCATTCATGAACTTAATTAAAACAAAAACAAAAAAAAAAAAAGGAAAAACCCATTAAAGAAATTATGATTTTCAAAGTAGTGATATGAATTTAGGTGGGATCAAGCTAAAGCTTTGAAAAGGAGTTCTTCTTTATTTGACTTTGGAGTAGGTAAATTGGATAATTATGAACTCTATAATTTTAGCTTCAACCTTAATATTTCTATCTAGTAGTATCTCAAATGGGTCCTAGCTTTAATTAATCAATACTTAATTAATTAGTTAATTATATTCATTATATACATATAGCACACACACAAAAAAAAAATAATAATAAAATTAGTGGGTTCACAAAATTTTGATACTAAATTTCATTTAGAGTTTATGGGTGTTACATTGAAGTGGTGATTATTTTAAAGAATTCAAATAACCCATCATAATTTTGAAGTAATTAGAAAAAAAATTCTTTTGGAGTTAATTTCCATTATAAATATATATATATATATATGTATGTACATATGCAATGAGGATGGTATGTATGTAATAAGAATAAGGTCTCAATTTTAAGTTGTACCCAATACTCCAAGACCTAAATTCAAATTGAAAGCCCATCTACTAGTTTGGGTACCCCCAAAATTATATATCAAGCCCAAATATATTAAGAGCTTAAACTCACAATATTAATCATTAATAATGATGTTCAAATATATGAATTATGATCTTGAAAAAAAAGAATGTCGCAATAATTTTGATTACTCAACGATTGAATATTTTTATTATTCTCTATAAAAATATAAAATTTAAGTTGCGTTATGTATTATTATTGTCGAATAATTTTTTTTTATAAAAAATTCTTAAACGTACTAAACTGATACGAAAAAATATGTATTGAAGATTGTTTTCGAAAAAAATCTAGTTTGATTACTTAAAACTTATTTTAACGCTAAAAAACTAAAATTTATGTGTAATTTTTTTTTTTTAAAAATTACACAAAAAAATTAATAAAAATATTGTAAACCTACATTTAAAAAAAAATTAAATAAATAAATAGCAAAAAAAAAAAAAAAAAAAAAGAAAGGAAAGGAATTGAATTAAGCCAAAAAGAAAGAGGAAAAGACAAATTCTTTTTTCTTTTCTTGTTTGATAACCTAATTTCTTCATGAACCTCATGAGCACAAAGAAGAAGGTATGCCTTTCCTACTCCTCTAATCTTAATCCCCTTGGAAAAAGCAGTCACATGAAAACCCACAAAGCAGCCGACCAATGACCAATCTCACAAATGGACAAAGCATCTATGCCTAACCATATTCTTTTGCTCATCCTAAAATTACTAATTTAGGGTTTTTTTTTTTTTTTATTTATGAAGAAAAAATTTAAAGAGGGTATTAATTCATTTTAACTAATCAAATTAAAGAATTTAAGACATGGGTAATGTTCATTTTACCGGAATAGTAAAGATTTAAGAAGAAAAAACAAAGTGAAAAGCAAGTATATTATGGTGGAAAATTTGTGAAGGATATATATGGCAGTGAAGGCATATATATATATATATATAGGAGGGTATATATGTAATTACATAAAACAATACAAAGACCAGGTGGCGGATTGTAAGGAAAACAAGAAGAATCTCCCACAGAAAAATAAAAGTAATAATAAGAAACAGAGAATGACAAAGAAAGACTTCAAACCAAGAACTGAAAAAGCAAATCTCTGTTTCTCAAGCCTCTGAATCTTGTAAAAAATTTTCTGAGAGCTTGAAACAGAGAAAAACCATGGAGATCCCGGTAAAATTTATGGAGTACAGATATCATATCATCGCAGGAATCATCCTTTCATTGATTGTTTCTTTAGTATCAGTTGCAGCGCCTAGAATTCTCACCATTCTTGCCTATTTTTGGCCTCTGTTTGCATCGACTGCGGTGTTCTTGGTGGTGATAATGGCGTTTGGTGGGTTTTCTCAGCTTTCAATGGAAGGTCATGGTGAAAAAGCTGGTGAAGGACTTATTGATTATGTTGCAGGAAGAAACCAGCAGCATGGAGAGAAGATTCATAGCTATGAATGATGGGTAATTTACAGTCTCCTCTGTTTTTTCTTTTGTACTCTGTTTTCTCTGTAAAATTTAGTTTTTAACCTTTCAAATTGTAAAATGAACTGTTTATGGTAAGTCTAAATTACCAGGGTCAATAAATAAAATGTCAGGCTCTCTTTATATCTATACTTTGTAAATATTCAAATTGTAAACAAGTAAATTTGAAAATACATACAAAACCTACAGCATTATGTACTGAAGTTGAGTTAAAATTTAACTTTAACTTTTTATATACATACAATTTAACCTCATCAAAGAAAAAAGTAATGGAAAAAAGTACAAAACAAAAATTTAATACTGTATATTACTTTTAAACATTGTTCATGAAAACCAACTCTATTAAGAAATCTCTTTATGCTGATAAGTTGTCATTAAATCTATTAAATTCTAACCTAAAATCGTATAGTATTAAGAAGAATTGTCCGAGAAAGCGATAATTCATTATAACTTTTCATACTTGATCGATGTGGAATTACATCCAACAACATCAGCGGCTGTCAAAGTTCCTGATTGATCAACATCAAGAAGCTTGAACCTCTCCATCATTACTAAGATATCTTGCTCACTGATCTTTCCCAGTTCCTTCAACTTGTATAGGACAAATTCCGCAACACTGTGATCATTAATCGAAAAATAAGTCAATCCAAACACTTTTAAAAATCATCGATAACCTGAAAGACAATCTGGGTTTGTTTAGCCTATTTTGTGTTAGATAAGTTGTGAAGTAGGTTTACCTGACTACTTTGTCATGATCAAGATCTGCAGCCTCAAGATCTGACCATGTAAACTTTCTTGACATAACCCATTGAACAAGTTTCCTTTGCCTTCTTTCGGTATATAGTTCAGCTAGGTAAAGAAAGCATTGAGCTAAGCAAATGGTGCTGCTGAGAATCCAGAAAACCGCGAAAATTCTTCCTCTTTCTGTTGAGAAACTCTCGTCTCCGTAGCCTAAAGTAGTGATTGTGCAGCAAACACAGTAAATTGCATTAACGAATCCCAGGTTTTCGACAAGATACAAAAACAAAGTTCCTAAAACCATAAGCACAACAAGTGCAAGCAAAACCACAAGGAACTTATGTTTATTATGTTTGTGTACTGTCTCAAATCCATCTACACATTGTTCATTCAAGTGAAAGGCTTTAACCAAGAGAATCTCTTGATTCTCCACGATCTTATCAGCTGCTTTGCTGAGAAATAGTCCTCCGAAAGCCATACCCGTGAAGACATACGTGCAGGCTAATAGCTTGGCATACACTCTATGAGGAACCAGGTCTCCATACCCAACTGTAGTCATTGTTACAACACAGAAGTATAGGGAATCTACGAAGCCATTCGTCTTTTTTCCTTCGATTTGATTCCTGATAAGGAAGAAACAAAGAGTTCCAACTCCTAGATAAGCACCTAACAGCATGAAAACTTTCTTGAAGTTGAAACTTTTTTTGGTGATTGTTTGGTTTTCAGTGGGGAGAAGAAGAGGTGATGTAGTGGGATTTTCTTCATTAGCAAGAAAATGAGAATTGTTTGAGTTAGGAGGATTGAACTTGTGGGAATTTCTTCTTCTCTGCAATGGGTTGTTTCCATTGACATTTACAGAAGCTTCTAGTGTATTTGCAGGAAGCAAAGCTTGTTTATCTTCTTGAGTCATTAGAGCAAGCAGCAGAAAATTGCATCTGGGTTCGGATGGCCTACAAGATTTGAGCAAATCAAGAGTTTTATAATAGTTTTGAATTATAATAATATAATTTTGAATTGTTAGATTTGCTCAAAACTATAATAATAAAATATTCATTCGTTAAGAAATCTTGAGAAATCCAAAAACTCTGAGATCGTGTTTACCTCTAATCCAATACACCCAAATTCTCAAATTCAAATCTATCAACTTATACAAAAACAATGTATATATGTATATATATCTACATGTATATAATATGTACATTGTTTTTGTTGTGGAAATAAATTTCAATTACGCACACAATCACACAAAATAAAAAGTAAAAGAAGAAAAAACACAAAATTTACATACTTTAGCAGAGATATCTACATTCACACATAAAACAGACAAAAGTTTTTCCATTACAATAAAAATCAAAAGTACATCCACCTATAAAGTTATAAACTTTAAGATATCCAAAAGATTAGAATTTTCTCAACTAATTTAAACTAATTTTTAATATATGATCAAAATACTCAGAATATTTAACACGACTAAAATATACGTAACACTAGTCAATTCGAAAATCAAGCTACATCAACAAGTCTTTCCAATTTCCTCTATCAACATCAACAGTTTTTCGGTATTAAACGAAAAAGTGAAACTCAGAACACGAAAGATTTGAGGGATAAACTGATATAGGCATGCAAAGATTCAAAGCGCAAAACAAGAATATACAAGGGTAATGAATGTATAGATAGATTACAATAATGATGAGAACCATGAAGTGTTTTGTATTACCTGGAGAGTTGATCCAAGAAAAAGATTTGATTTTTTTTTTTTTAATGGGTGATTTCTGTAAATTGAATGTAATGTAAGAGGGAAAAATGGCATGCAAATCTTGAAAGAGCCCTAAAAGGGAGGAGAAAAAGCAAAGGTTATAACATAATCACAGCTATTCTTACCAAGTGGCTATGTTTGTCACTTTTAAGAAGAAACTAATATATATACACATACACATATATAGACATCAATGCTTTAAAATTCTCATTTCATTCATTCATTTGATCACTTAATTTTTAACTAATCGGATAAAATGACAATATATATTTATTAATCAGTCCGGTTTAATCTAACTCGTATAATTTAATTATTAATTGACTTGATAGTATACATTTTATATTGTTATTTACGAAAATGAGAGTTTAGATTAGAGTTAAACAATAATTCAGAATTGATTTAAACCGGACTGAAACTTAATGTTTAAAAAAAAATATTACGTTATAAATATAATTTTTTAAAAAATAATTCAATTGAATTTCATACATAAAATATTTTAAAGCATCATGATTATTGTGCATTTAGAAATATATATATTTTTTTTAAAAAATTATTTATGAAGATAAAAATAAAAAATAATTTAATAAGAAGGAAAATCAAGTTAAACGGGCCAAATGATTTCGGGTCCGACCCGTCACCTAATGGGAGGAGTCAGTATGTTAATTTGTGAACATTTTCATAAATACAAACGAGGGAAAAGGAGAGAAAGAGGTGATGCTCGGGCTGGAGAAGCAAAAGGGTTTAAGAAATTTCTCTCTGGTACGTTGAATTTCATTTTCAACTGGATCTCTTTCTATAATTTCCAGCTTACAGAGTTTAAATGCATGAACATCTTCGCCTATCTGGGTTCTTCGTTTTTCTTTAAAAATTTGTCCTTTTAGTTTTTTTTTTCTCTGTAGCTTGAACACAAAAACTTGACTTCTAGCACTACTTGTATTATAGTCTTTTTCACTGAAATGGGTTGAGTTTAGATTATCCTTTTCTGGAATCTTGGATTGAAATTAATTAATTTGATTGTTTTTGGTAACTCTTGTTTCTTGTTCCAACTAGATGGTTCTTTTACCAGGTTCTGAGTGAGGTTTAAGATCAGATAAACAATAATTCTATTATATTTAGATATATACTTTATCAAGTTTGAGGAATGACATCACTTTCGTCAAAAAATATATGGATGAGGAAGCAGCAATGTCCATGTGGGGATTGGAAATGTTATGTCACACATGAAGGAGATGTTGAGGAAAATTCAATGGTATCTCAGTTGGTAAAAAGTGAACCCCTTTCGGTGGAGGTCATGGTTGCCCCATATGTGGGGATGGTGTTTAAGAGTGATGAGGATGCATTCGAGTATTATGGGAATTTCGCAAGGAAAAATGGGTTCTCTATTAGGAAAGAGAGGTCAAGGTTGAGCCCCCAATTGGGTATTTATAAACGTGACTTTGTTTGTTATCGATCTGGGTTTGCACCTGCGAGGAAAAAGCCATCTGGAGAACACCATAGGGATAGGAAGTCTGTGCGGTGTGGATGCGATGCTAAAATGTATTTGTCCAAGGAGGTAGTTGAGGGTGTTTCCCAATGGTTTGTCGTGCAGTTCAGTAATGTTCATAATCATGAACTTCTGGAAGATGAACAGGTGCGTCTCTTGCCAGCATACAGAAAGATTCATGAGGCAGATCAGGAGAGAATTCTATTACTTTCTAAAGCTGGGTTTCCAATACACCGCATTGTGAAAGTTTTGGAGTTGGAAAAGGGAATCCAAGGTGGGCAGTTGCCTTTCTTGGAGAGAGACGTCAGAAACTTTGTTCAGAACCGCAAGAAAATTGTGCAAGAAAATGATGCTATACTTTCTGAGAAACGAGAAAATGACACTATGGAACTCCTTGAGGTGTGCAAAGCTACTAAAGGGACGGATGAAGACTTTGTTTATGATTTGACAGTGGATGCAAATGATAAAGTCGAGAACATTGCATGGTCTCATGGTGATTCTGTTCATGCATACAACACATATGGTGATGTAGTTTATTTTGACACCACTTACCGGTCAATCACATATGGCATGCTTTTTGGAGCGTGGTTTGGTATTGACAACAACGGCAGACCAGTTTTCTTGGGTTGTGTTCTATTGCAGGATGAATCACCCCATTCTTTTGCTTGGGCTTTGCAGGTTCATTACTAAAATCCTTTGTTCAATTTAATACGTACTTGCATATAATTCCCCTACCTATTGTTATTCCTCAACTTACATGTAGGCTTTTGTTGGCTTCATGAAAGGAAGATGTCCAACGACAATTTTAACTGATCTTGATCCAGTGCTTAGAGACTCTATAAGAAACAAATTACCAAGCACTAAACATGTTATCTCTATATGGAGTATCTTACCTAAGTTATCTAGTTGGTTCTCCATTCCACTTGGCTCTCAGTATGCTGAATTTAGATCTGAGTTTGAAGCCTTATACCGTGTGGAGAGTGCTGAGGATTTTGAGCTACAATGGAATCAACTAGTTTCTGTGTTTGGACTAGGTTCAGATAGACATATTATTCTGCTCTTTTCTATCCGGACATCTTGGGCATTGTCATATGTGAGGGGTTACTTCCTTGCTCGAATGGCAACACCAGCATATTCAAAGTCTATAGATGCATTCTTGAAAGGAATCTTCACTCCACATACTTGTCTTCGTAGCTTCTTTGAGCAGGTATACAAATCTTCTTCTGTAACTCATGGACTAACTTTTGTAGCTTTTGATATTTTCATGTGTCCTGGGATTTTTACAGGTTGCTATGTCAGCCAATATTCAGAACCAGTCGCGTATGGAGATGCAGTATATGCATACCAAAACATGTTTGCCAATTGAAGAGCATGCACGAGGAATTCTTACTCCTTTTGCCTTCAGTGCTTTACAACATGAATTAGCACTAGCCATGCAATATGCAGCATCTGAAATGGCTGATGGATCATATCTTGTCCGTCACTTCAAGAAGATGGAAGTTGAACGTCTTGTTATATGGATACCAGAAGATGAACAGATTCATTGTTCCTGTAAAGAATTTGAATCATCAGGAATTTTATGCAGACACGCACTTCGCATATTTGTTGTAAAGAACTATTTTCAGCTTCCTGACAGATATTTTCTGACTCGATGGCGCCGAGAAAACTCTCTAGTCTTTTACGAGGATCATGCTACTCAAGCTAATACTGAGGAGTGGTTTCAGGAATTTCAATCTCTTACCGAAACACTCCTTAGAGAATCATCAGTTACTAAAGAGCAGTCTGATTATGTTCGCCAGGAACTGACAAAAGAACTCACTAGACTTATTAGTGAAGTTAGAGATATGCCAGAGAGTGATGGAGTTGCAATGGATTTTACTCTCTCACCAACTGGTTAATTCAGAAGTGGTTAATCTTTATACGAAGTGGAAACAACACCAGCTGCTTCACTGATGAGAAGAACAGAAGGGTGAAATCAACTGTAATCGAAGGGTGGTGAAAGGGCCAAAAAGATTCTACATCGTTATTTTCTACCTTTGAGGAGAAGAGTCCAACATTGGAGAAGACAAGATTGTTAGAATTAATACTCAAACTCTTTTGTTATTGGGTCCTTGACAAAAATTTTCCCTCATGATTTATTCTTGGGGTTTGCAAATGGATTGACAGATGATGACAGCCTAAGGTGGTGCACCCCTAAAATATCACGCGTGTCCTTGTCTCTCTTGATCTGTTTGGAAACAATGAAGCAATATCTTTTGCATGTTCTCTCTTGCTCTTTCTGCATTGTCTTTCTTGTAATAAGTTCTTACTTAATATCATGAGGTAAAAGAATGATGATTCTATAGCAGTGGTTTGTGCTTCCTTTTCCTCAAATGGTTCTTGCTCATGTTACTGACACCCTGATTTTATTTTGTTTCTAATACCAACATCATTATGGTTAGAAGGCAAACTAGATGAAAAGAAAAACGTTAAGGAATAATAAAATTTTGTTCTCATTGTTCAATTATTTCAACTTCTGCAGATTGTAAGAGCATTTTCCTTGGTTTCTGGTGTTGAGGTGAAGGTATTTAATATGTGGATTCGATTACATTAGTCATTTTTTCTACTGCTGTTGATAGGCTAATGTACAATTTTCGAAAATCCTTCTACTTAGTTATGTACAATTTAACTCAGCTGTTACATATCTTTGATACTATTTATCTCCAAGAGACTCAAAGGTCTAACATAACTGTAGGATAATCAGCTGGTTGTTAATGTCATGTAGAGACTGAAGCCAAATGTCTTTGTCAAATTGATTCATCACGAAGATAAAATGCTGAGATTTTTCTTATTACCGTGAAGAGAAATCCTTTAAAAGCTTTGTATTACCTTCACATTAATGAAATCTTCATTTAAGAGAAATCCTTTAATAAGAATTGCTGGCTCAGCGTTCCTTTTTAAACTCAAATTGGATGGTGTGAGAAGCAAGATCATCATCATATGTTTATCCTAGGATTTTTTAAGGGCCCTAACAGCCTGTTCAATTTCTTTACTAGATATGCCTGTTTATTCTGGCTTGCTTGAATATCATTAATGTTATTGGATCTACTATAAGAGAAAAGATGCACGATTATCTACCTAGTTGTGCTGTATAGTGTTCCTAAATGTTATATTAGTCCTTAACCAAAACTGTTTAACTCTTGTGCCTGCCTTCTTAAATTGTGAAATATCCGGAGCAGTTATTGAACATGCTTATACTGTCACTGAAGAATGAGATTTGGTATCATCTTAAAATTTTTTGTTCGCAATACATCTCTAATCAAGCAAAAAGATGTCTGCAATGGTTTAAATGTCAACTGTATGTGGTAAAATCTTCTTTGAATTTCTGGACTTAAGAACTTCAGTTGCAGGATAACGGGATTATGAAGTTCCCAGGTGAATTAGTTTTTGCATCTTATGGTGTATTAATCTTCTCTAATGCTTTCAGTTCAGCAGAGTTAAGGAGCAACTACAATAGCAGTTTTCTTTATTGGTAGAAGTTTTATTTACCACAGTACATTTTTCTGCAATATATATCTTCCATCATGAAATTTACTCTAGCTACATATCTTGATTCTGGGATATGAGAGAGCCACAATTTGGAAAGCCAGATGGCCTCAATGATCTACATTGGAACTTTCTGAATCTTCAATTTCTTATCTAGTTATAGACAAGCAAAGAGTTGGAATATTTGTACTGATGTACTTACAGGATCCCACATATACTTTATCAGAAAAGCTTTTTCTTTTGAGTGAATGTTGTACTTATGGAGTCACTCAACGTTTCATTACAAGACTCTTATCTTCTTTTGCATGATTATTGAACTGTTACGTGTTAAAATTATTGGCAATAATTTTGGCACTCACTGTATTGTCTCCATTTGCAGACAGATGGAACAGGCTCCTTCAAGTTGCAGTTCTTCTTGGCAATCAAACACTGATTCTGGAGTCCTTCTAGATCTCTCCCTCCATAACTCTGTGCTGTAACAGGTATGAAACTTGGCATGGTTCATTTCATTTTTATTCATAAGAGGGTCCCTCTTGGGGACAGACTCTTATCCATGATATTTTTCATATAAAGTATTTAATAACATGAATTAAACATGATATGTTATTTTCAGCCACATGAGTGTAGGATCTTGATTGAATGGTCGGTTTCAGTACTGTAGTTAGTAGTAGATGACAAATGAGCAGTTCTGAGCTTCTTTTATATTTTTTATTGTCATGTCATATTCACATAAATATCGCTCTAATCCCAATCTCTAATGATATATTATCGTCCACCTATCTTTTTGTATATGACGATTAAATTCTAAATCAAAAAGCTTTTGATTACCTTCTCATGGTATAGCTTAAACAATAGCATATAAGATAGAAATTTTGGTATGATATAAAAGTCAAGAGGTCTAGTGTTCGGATTCTAGTTGTCGTCCTATTTTTGTTAATCAACATACAAGAAAATAAGATGAGTCTGTACTTGATTTACGTGTTCAGTCTAGAATACTCTTAAATCAATTTCAGCATGAAGAGTAGTTAAAAGTTCTCATGAAATTGTGATTAGAAAGTTAAATAACCTTTTCTTTTGATGTGCAATTGTTCAAGCTATGGAGTCTAGGCTTCTCTTTCTTAGTAATTTAATCCTTATGAATTCATATATACATATATATATATATATCTCTCTCTTTGCATAGCCCTTGCAAACTATGCAATTATCAAATTCTGATCTTTGGGATTCTTCTGGTTAATTCCCTGATTTGGTTCTTTTAGATTTCTACATAGAAGACATTTTTCTTTCGAAATAAAAATATAGTATATACCGTCAAATACAAACACTAAATGGGTGTCAACCCGCATACAAAATTATTTACATATCAATTAAGGTGTTTATAAGAATCCTGAAATCCTTCCCAAAACATAGAGAATAATCTGTAACTAAAAAATTTAGGATCTGGAACTACTTTTTTCTAACCCTATTTTAGATCCTCCTCCATCCCCACAAAGACTATCTTGTTTTTTTCTTCTACACAATCCAAAAAATAGTAAGTGGTACGAGAGCCACATGTTTTTTTCCCCTCGCTAATACTTTTCGGACCCAGATCTCCATCCGTAACTGTGTCAGCTATAAGCTAATTAATTCCCAGGAGTCCACATGCCATGGTCCAAAGATTGTACACCAATGGATATCCAGGCAAGTGATTAATGATGAAGATTGTCTTTAATGCAGATTATGAGATAAAGATTGTTCTTAATCAATTTGTTAAGTATTAGACGGTTGCCGGAAGCCATAAATTAGATTCACAAGAATCACACATATGTTTCTAGTATTTTCTACCAAAATCAAGCCTCAGTTCTAAAGTTAATCAGCATTTCAAGATCATATTATTTAATGAGCAGTTCTGGATAATCTCATTTATAAAGAGATTATGTGGTTGTTTTCATTCTGATTAAAACTAAATCAGACTGGAGAGAGGAGTTTAAATTGTAAAGTTTTTATTTAATTTAACAATAATATAAAATAATACTATAAATAAATTTAAATTAATTAAAAACTTTATATAACTCTGCTACTTAATTTTTTTTTTTAAAAGAAAAAAACATCAACCCAAATAAAATTAATACTAATTAAGAATTAAAATAACAGTTATGAATTGTAAATTTAAAGAACATGATAATATCATATATATATATATATATATTTTTTTTTAAATTTAAGTATTCATAAATGTATATTCTTTTCATCATAATATGTTATAGCATATTTTAAAAATAAGATACTATAAACTATGATGATATGCTACTGTAAATCTTAGCTATGCCGGCAAGTTTCATATAGTTTGAAGATAAAGAAAAGAAAAACTTCTAAATAGAAGAACAAAGTTGAAAAAAAGAGGATAAAAAAAACATCAGTTAGAGAAGCACTATGAAGAAAACACAACATTAGGAAAGCTTACTGGTCATCCTAAAATAGACCAAGAAGCATATACATATATAAATGTGTAGAATATTTATTCATTTATTTAATTATATTTTATGTAAAATGGAAAATATGTTTACACAGCAATAAGTTGCTGCCGAGCTTCAATCCTAATTTCTTCTTTCATTTTTCTTATAAACTCTTCAATTTTCCTGTTCAAATCATCATCATTACTCCCTATATCTTCTGCAAACTTTGTCTTTGCATCTTCTTCTTCTTGCTTCACCAAAATCCCACTTCTTACTTCTTCTCTCTCTCCATGATCATCTTCTCCAGCCAAATCCACTCTTAATCCTTCATCATCGTCTTCTTTTTCTTCTGCGTGTTCTTCATCTTCATCTTCCACTGCTTTCTCTTCTCTTTCTTGCTCCTCTTGATCAGCTATATATATAACATTGCCTGCAACATTCTCTGAAGGCCCATCAATGGCTTCCACAACAATAAAATGCTGATCATGCTTACTGACAAAGTGGACTGACGGTTTGATTTCTTCTTCAGTAATATTCATGTTGGATTGTAATGGTGATGATGAGGATGAGGTGGAAGAAGTCAAACTTTTAACAAGAAAAGCAAGGATTCCATTACAGATGAGGAACATGTATTTCCTGTCAATAGTGTGTGTAACGAAGGAGAAGAAGAAAGTGTTGGAAAAGTAGAGATTGCAAGAATGGAGAAACAAAGAGAAGAAGCCTGAAGAGTAGCAGAGAACCAGAGGGATTAAAGAGAAGATGAACTTCAAGCTTCTTTTAACCAAATTATAATCATTCTTGTTGAGGTTGTAATCCATCTCTGTCTGTGAGCTGAATTGGATTCTTGGAATGGCTTCTAGTGAATGACTTAGAACATCCAAGGTGAGTTCTCCTTCTTATACTGGTAGTGGTTATGTGAGTGAATTTACCAAAATGGTCATAGCTTCTTGACATTAAAACGAATTTGGTAATCGTAAATTTTTTAATATTATAGTAAGTTAAGTTCTAAATCTATTGAATAAAAAATTAAAAATTTACTATTGCTAACATTAATACGTTTGTATATATATATATATATATATATGTAAGACATAAAAATTATACCTATAAACCAAGTCTCAAAAACGAAAAAGGTACAAGAAAAGAGTATTAGACCGAATCAATTCACAAAAATAAATAAGGGTTATAGTTATAACGATTCTCCTATTCAACCACTTCAACTATATCCGAACACCTTATGTTATGATATTTTATCTTAAAAGCAATCAAGAATTCGTTCATTTATGTATGATTTGATTTCTTGTACACTTTCACATAAAATTTCACCTCTAATTATTTATACAAGATTGGACATGAACTTTGATGTGGACCGTCTGATTTGGTGAAGTTGAAATGATGATCACACCACTGTATTATATTATATATATATATATATGTTAGTTGGAGAAGATCAGAAAGTCTACATGTATATCATGTGGGTCTGGACTGTTGAAGAAGAATCTTATTTCATTTGGTAGAACATTCAACGCCCTCTCCCTCTTTCTCTCTCTCTATCTCTCTCTCTCTCTCTCCCTCCCTCTCTCTCTCTCTCTCTCTCTGTCTATATATATATATATATATATGCAGATATAAACATATATTTTTATTAGTACTGTCTGCCTGAATTCTTTGAAATTTCTAGGTATCACCAGACTTGGTCAGAGACCGCCTAGGACACGGTATAAGAGTACTGAGTGCCTCACTTCCAGTATTTGCCGTGCTTGACGGTCTCTCGGTCTCCACCATGTATTCTTTTTATTTCTTAAGAAAAAAACAAAAAGTTAAATCCATTTTTTTTTATAAAATATCTAGCTACCAATTAATCACTCGGCTCTACAAACACATTAATTATATAAATTCTAAATTTTATTGAATTAAATATTATAAATCAATCATTATTAATATAGATTAGATAAATTCTCGTATTTTGTCGACTCGGCGATTTGGATAAGGGCATCCCTCTATTCCATTCCTGCGCTAGCTTAGGAATGATCGGGATGAGAAGATATAGGGGGACAATGAAGTAAACGCGAAAAATTTTGCGTTATTTTTTTGGCACCCCCTATTATGAAAGTTGATGGGCTTCCAGTAAGGTAGCTTACTTCAATTATATTAAAAGACTCTCTATGTTAAGCACTGTTTGTTTGGCTGCCGTTTTGTGTATGCCAGACGTGCTCAAACTTAATTACGTATTATAATATCATGTATTAAAAATTTTTATTTAAGTAAATTCTATCAAATTATTAATTGTATAGTTAAGATGACTAAACTTGTATATATGAATTTATTTTTAATTAATTCAATATGCTTTTTTTTTTTTTTTTTTTTTTCCATTCCCTTCCATGTTCTTAGTGTGGTTTTTTGAAGTGTTTATATGGATCTTAGCATTATGATGGGCTCGGCCCAGCCCAGCCCAGCCCCGCCCGGCCCATCATCAATAGATTTGCCTTTGCCTTTGCCTTCGCCTTTCCTAGTCTAAATGAGAGAATTGTACTACTAGAGACAAGAACTCTTTGGTTGGGATTGAAAAACTTTTCTCAATATACCTATTACAATCTTTTTTAAGAAGGCTTCTAGACATTCCTTACTTCACTTATTACATAGGTTTGTAAAATTGATTTTTTCGGACATCTCACTTGAGGAAATCATCTTCTATGTTTGATATCTCGTCTCCTGATTTTCCAACGACATAATCTACTATTCATTTTTATATATAATAAATGACTTTTTGAATGATCATATTATTAAGATATCGAGTTTTATCCACTTATTACGTATCGTACAGTTTTAAGAACTATTTCATTCTATAATATCTTATACTTTGTTTTCTCCAAACTGTCATATCTTTTTTTCACTTTTTTTTCTTTGTTGCGTTTCATAAGATTTTATTCTTCGATTTATGACATGTACTTATTTTTTTTTTCTATTATTGTTCAATGTATATAATATTTTTGAGTAATAGTTATAATTAATTCAATTTAATGCTTCTAATTTATATAAATTGGTTAAAAGTATTTAATTCAGATAACATAATATTCTTATATAATAATTAATTAATGTAATTTGAGTTTAAAACTCGGTCGTATCTGAAAGAAAATACATAGATTGTAACATTTAAGGTTCTCGTTTTGTATAGTGTATAACATTGAATCTAATTAACTACAAAACTTGTAACATCACAAAGGACAATCATCCCATACATACACAACTCTATATATGTAAATGTATAGACCATGTTATTGCCCTGGAGAATATACATACATACATATATATATATATATAAGATACTAATTAGATAGCTAACCATAATGATTAATGACATCTTCAGTACTGATCAGGCCACAAAAATGCTCCCATTGCAAAAGCTCTCTTCTCATCAAGGCTGCCATTAAAGCTGAGTCCATACTCTCTGAGAAGCAGATCCACCTTCCACTCCTCCATCTTCTCGTACTCACTCTTACTGTATCTTGGATAATGCAGAGGCATTTGGAACTCCGAACAGCACCCTCCATTAACCCTCTTCTCCTTCAACCTCTCTATCCCTACGACCTTCACCTTCTCCTCTCCCTGCTGGTTGTACCCTAAGACATGGCATGCTGAGTGAACAAACCACCTTAGAGCCGCCATGATCTTTCTGGGTCTATCAGGTTATGTGTAAGACAAGTTTAAGCTCTAGGAGAAGACATATATATATATATACATGTACATGATTGATGTACACTAATGCGTGTACGTAGATTAATCCAGGTGGAGTAAACGACAAAAAAACTGAGTAATCTAGGCATTAAGCAAAGATATAAAGAATCTTCTCTTCTAATATTCATCAATCATTTAAGTAGAGTCCAGATATTATGGCTAGAAATCTGTATGATTAAATATATATATATATACATATATATAAATGGCAATCACAGATATATATATATATATATATGTAGGTTGTATAATTTGGTTTAAAATTTAAGGAGAGAAGGCATCGTGTCCCGAGTAGGGGTTATAAGTCTCTTTTGGTGCATGACAACAATGAGTTCATAGCGAAGTTGCGTGTTTACATGCCATGACACGTTTGCTACTGTTAACGTCATACTCAATTATTTACATGTTCTGATTTGGTGCCTTCATAAATACGTTTATATATATATATATATATATATATATACATACATATTTGCTATATCAAAATTTGATAGTTATCTCTACGTGGGTAATAATAAAGATTTACGATCTTTTAAATCTCTAATTTTTTTTTTCCTCATTGTCTTCGATTATACCTTCAAATTGTTTCTCATGTACCTAAAGAATTTAATTTATGTTCAATATTTTGCATATGATAATAATTACGAAATATTATAGGTTGATAATGATTTATTTATAATAATTAATTTAATAAAATTCAAAATTTAATTTATTATTATATTAATAGAAAGTGATGACTAAATTATATTTAAATTTTAATAAATTTATTATATTTTTGGTAAAATAAATATTATGTAACAGTTTAATTTCTTTAATTGAATATTTATAATATATTAAAATTTAATATTTACGAAGTAAATATTTTTATTTAGATGTATATAACGGATTAAAATCTAATATAGTATTTTTAAATATTGAGAAAATATTATATTTTTTGAGCTAAGTGAATATTTCTTGACATTCAAACAAGGAGTTATTAACTAGTCATATATATTATATATATATATATGTATATATAAGTTCATGTGTGTGTATATTATATATAGATTTCCACTTCCACCTAATTAATTACTACTGCAAATGCTCAGTTCGGCCTCCTGATCTCCTATATACCTGCACGAACGTGATTGCTGAAGAATATCTTTTCCCACCCAAACTATTTTTGCTTTTAATCCTGTTATTAATTATACCTGTACTTATACATATATATATGTATATATATATATAATCTTCATTCATCTGCTTTTTCTATTTGTAAACAACAGATGTTCCACTTTTCCCTATCAACCATTCAATGTTATTAATGTTCTTAAAATCATTTAAATTTATCCTTATAAATTGCTAATCCACATATTTATAACTTTTTTTTTTTCAAACATACCGAGCAAAAGCACCTAGTTATATATATATATATATATATTTGTACACATACTGTTTCGACTAACTTTATATTCCACTAAAAATTACTTAAAGCATTCATGAATGGGTGTATATTAGTATAAACAATTATAAATTTTTACTAAAATAACCATTACACCGTTTTTGTATAATAAACAACATATTTTCAATATATGTATACATGGGTATATATTATTATAAACAACATATTTTCAATATATGCATATATGGGTATTATATATGTATGTATATATATATGTAAAATCAGATTGGTGTGGCTTAATTTATCGTTGTGAATCAATCTGTCTGGCATTTCCTGCAATCCTTAAAAGCAGTCAAAGAGGCAAGACCATAACTATATATATATATATATATATGTGGTATCTGGTTTTCAATAGAAAAGAATATTCTACAGCTAAA